>NC_142944.1:20065824-20133324 GCF_046866305.1 Octopus bimaculoides | reverse complement strand
TAGGACTCTCACTCAAGCAGAGTCACAGGAGAGCCATGTCTGCATACATAGATAATGTCTGCTACAACATCAAACACGTTAGCCTAAGGGGCAGTCAACATCAGGAGTGTATGGAAGCAAACATCTACCAAGACAAGTTAGTGAGCTTGCAACTCAGTCCAAGAGAGGCACTTGCTAGACAGATGCAGTTTTTGTTGCTGGAGAGCCTTGTCAAGATGCTTGAAATTTGTTTCAGCCCAAACCTTCAGGTAGACAAGAACCAGGTAATAGTTGCAATCAGAGTAGCTAGTCTCTCTCAGAAATAAGCCAAGAGAAGATTGTCCTCGAAAAGTTTGAACAGAAGTGCTTGACATTTATATCACCTCAGAAGTGTCCTTCTGTCTGTCCAATATACTTTGTCCAAAATGGAAAATCTGCTTTTCTTCTGGTCAGGAAATCCACCTCCTACAAACTCCCTATTGAGAATAGTCTCAGAACATTGTCACTAGTGATGCATAGGCACACACTAAGGCAGACACATCTGCAGAAATGTCTGGACCACTGCAACAGTGACGACAAAAGCAAAAGTTAACTAGAATGGGCATCTTTTGTTTCTTTGACTGAAATCCAATAAAGGATTGAGCTTAAACTGAAGTTGGCCTTTTGGCGTCAAGAATGTTGCTAGACACTCACAGTACTCAGTAGCTTCAAACATTTTTGGCAGGAAAATAACCTTTGCTTTCTAAGGAAGCTTAGTGCAGGTATGAGTGACATTGACCTGGACTGACTCTGGGATGAGAACAATCTGATCATTCTGTTTTGGAGGACTTTCAAATCAAGGACTATGGACAACTTTAAAAAGTCCTTATCATGGCAGTGCTACAGTTGGGTATTGCCTCAATTCAACCTCTACATCACAGAAGCATCAATAAACAAGCCTGTATGAGATGTGTACAGGGTGACAAAACCTTCCTGCATGCTGTCATTCAGTGGTCCATGCATTACTGATTTATGGACTTGTTTCTAGCAGCTGCTGTTGCATATAGAATGAATCTAGCTATCATCTAAGTCTAGCAAAAATTGATGCACCACCTTTCTTTTGGTTGGTAAGAGTGGCTAGTCTTCCTCACTTTAGGAGCTATGGCAAAAGAGGTTGTGTGGGGGACTCATCTAGTTCTCATTAACTTCTCCAAGCACCACTTTAAGAGGAAGGTGTGAGTAGTGTGCTGTCTAGAGTGTTAACAAAAGGTAAATACTATCAACCTAGAGCTGTATAGTCTCTAGATTAGATAAACAGTAATCCCTCGACTATCGCAGGTGTTACGTTCCAACCCCCCCCCCCCCCCACGATAGATGAAAATTCATGAAGTAGAAATAGCACTGTATTGTATTTTTTATTATTATTATTTTTTTATAATTTGTATATATTTATTTTATTATAAATGCAAAACAACAGCACAGTGGAATCGGTGTAAACTTAAATAACTGCAATAGGTGAACTGCAATATGGCAAGGGATTACTGTAATTAAACCATCCAATGTTAAAAGATTCCTCATTTCTGATCTAAACTGTTGCTGTAGATAGTAGTTTTCTCTAAGAATTGCCCATCCCACCCACAGATATTATTTAAGCAGTACTGCAACAAAGTACTTTTGAGGTATAGGGTATAAGTCCAAGACCTGTTGAAATTGGTGATGGTCTGCATTGGTAATGATTTAACCAGACAATACCTTCAGCATTTATCTTTACACTTCATTGAAGAGTAAGAGATTGAAACAATAGGCTTTTCTCTTTCCATAGCAAATGAGTTTACATATATCCTACAATACAAGACCAATTATCCAGCAATTTTAGGACTGGAAATGTCTCAGATATCTGGATTTTCCTGTTTTCTGCAGACAGTCTAAATATGTACTTGAAATATAAAATTATGAAAAGTAAAGAGCGAAATTGCATTTATCAGATTCGAATTAATACACTTTTAAAACAAGGTTTGTTTGATATTTCTTAATCCATTTGAAATTCTTAAAATATATTACACAGTACCATGTACACAGTAAAATATTTGTAGGAAGAAAAGTAAATGAAGAAAATTAAAGAACATTTTATTTAACAGATACTGGTGCAAACTAATACCATTCCAAAACAGAGTATGTTTAACCCTTTAGTGTTCACATTATTCTGCCATAATTAATGCTTTTTTATCCACATTGTTTTGAACTAATCATGCATTATCTTGTAGCTATGAGATTTTGATGAGGTAGCTGTTAATCTTTAAAATGTTATTGTATGGTTGGTGTGAAAGACTAGATCTGGTCAGTTTGAACATAGAATAGGCAGAATACTTTTGGCTAGATATGGCCGGTTTAAATGCTAAAGGGTTAATCTTTATCAAACCACTTAAAAAAGTGAAGAGCAAAATTGCTTTCAACACACAACATACAAAGTCTGTTTACTCAATACAGGGTACTGTGTATTACACAATATTGCATAGTATTTCCAGATTTCTGGAAGCCAGATAAGAGGTCCTGTACTGTACAAACTTACCTTTGCATTTTTCACTGTTCTTTTGTTTTGTTTTTTAATAAAGCCTACTTTGCTATTTCAACTTTTGTTACTTCATCTAGCTGGTGTCTCAACTTAGTCTCATCCAATCTGAAGTCGCACAAAGTGTTCTTGAGATGACAAAGGCACACAAAATCTACATTGCAGATGAGACACAGACAAACGATGCCAAACAAAAAGCAATGGAGGCTGATGAAAAGTAATTTACATTTTCCATGTTTCTTTTTGAACCTTTATATTGTTAATGACTGTGTTTTTTTTAGCTTTACATCAGCCTTGATCAAAGGTATTCCATCCATGACGATTCCATCACATTCTCAGGCATAGTATACGAGGGTCACATTATCCAGTGATGTCTTCCTATTTAGTTTGTTGAGTGTGATTTGAGAGAGATTTGCCTGTTATTTCTTGCATGACAAAACGACCATATAGGGACTCCCTCATGGGTTTGTGTAATCTTCATCTAGAAAGTATGTGTCAGAGATAGGGAGAGAGAGAGAAAAAGATAGAATCAGATAGACAAGCACTCACAGAGAGAAATGAAGAATTTCATAGATAAATTCATAAACAAATATAAAATTCTTGTTTCTTTCTACATTTTAGAGGTCAAGATTTTTTTTTTTCTGTTCAAGATTAAGATACTTTGTATATAGTACAAATGTGTATCTATTGTCTGTATAAGCTAACATTGTTGATGCAGATATCAGTTATATTTCAGGAGTTCCTTAACCTTCCTCTCTTTCTTTCATCTGGGGATTTCCATCTACGGAACTGCCTCATGATGTTGTGATGGGGGCCTCTTAAGAGTGTATCCAATCCAGTACCCCTTTCTTCATTCGATCTCCAGTGGTAATCTTCATGACCACTCTGGGGCACTAATTCAGTTGTCAAAAGCCTCTAATGTCCTGCTTGGAGCCATTGTATTTCACTCAGTTCCAGAATGGTCATGTATCTCTTTCACTTAGCACTATTTAACCACTTTCACATATGATTCTGATGTTCCACAAACCAATGTGGATTATTGATTTTACTGTGCCTTTATTGCTGTTTGTCAGGAAGGATATCAGTTGTGCAGAGTTTGTTTTGTTGTTGTTTTTTTTTTGTTTTTTTTTTATCCTTTTTTTTTAAATCTTTTTTTTTCCATCTTTGATCTGCCGTGATACATTCTTACTTTGCACCATTCTTCTGACCCACAGAACTGTGACATTTGCTTTGGTTTATTTGTTGATGTTTTTGTAGCCAATATAGTTTGTTGGTTTTTTTTCTATAAAATGTGACTGCTAAATCCACACCAAACAACAAACCAGGAAGATAATAGACTGCTCTTTTCCCTGGTTTCTACTCTTTGAGCTTCCCAGTGTGATTTAATTTGCCATGGAGCTTATTTTCCCCACATGTATAGCTCAAAAGCATACAAGTTCCCTAACCATGTTTAGGTAAACAGTCAATGAAGTAGCATTTGTTGATGCTTTTTCTGTTTTACCATGGGATAATCTAGAGTAAGCATTACAAGTTAACAACATATTAACTAAAAAGTAAAGTCATCTTCTAAAAAAATCCTTTTATAAACTGTTTGCTTGGTTGTGTACCTAAGGAGTTCTCTTCACAACCACTTGGACCCAAGTTCAATCTTACCATATAGCAAGTTGGTAAATGTCTTCTACCATAACTTCAAGTTGACCAATACTTTCTGAGTGGAAGTTGGGTGATGGAAAATATGTGGAAGCTCATCATTGTGTGTTTGTGTGTGTATGCATGTTCATATCTTACTCTGATGTTTATTATTATTAAAACACCTAAACACTGGTAAAACTGTCACTCCTCAAATGAAGTTACAAACACCCCTTAGTCACTGTCACTGATAGAAATGCAGTGAACCAATGATTGACTTATTTCAAAACATGTATCCAATGACAATATGATTCACAAATTGCAATGTAAAAGTAAATAATAATAATAATGATAATGATAATAATAAGAACAATAGTAACAATAATCCTTTCTTCTAAAGGCACACAGCCTGAATTTTGTAGGGATGGGGATGTGTCGATTACATCGATCCCAGTATTTCACTGGTACTTAATTTATTGACCCTGAAAGGATGAAAGGCAAGGCACAAGGCCTGAAATTTTAGGCGAGGGTGCTAGTTGATAACATCACCCCCAGTGCACAACTGTTAATTATTTCATCAACACCCTGAAAGGATGAAAGGCAAAGTCAAATTTGGTAGCCTTTGAATTCAAAACGTAAAGATAAATGAAATACAGCTAAGCATTTTGCCCAGCGTGCAAACAATTCTGCCAGCTCATTGCCTTAATAATAATTGATAACTAATCTTGCTTGAATTAATGTTGCTTAATGATAATTAATGTTGCTTGAGTTGTCATACTTCAGACTCAGTGAGGAACCATATCATGGCTAAATAAACTGCTTAACGACAGTAGCCATGCTTGGACTCTTCTCAAGACTCACTGTAAGATGCCTGTAATGGGTTTTTTCTATGAGCATACAGAAAACAAATTAAATACTATTGTTGAGTGGTATTTAATCAATCTATTTACACTAATGTAACATAATTTATGCTGTACTGTATTCTTCTTGGCTTGGCTTTATGAGCAAAGATTTCCAGAAGAGGATGTCCATATCTGTTGCAAGCTTGCTGATGCCTGACAGGTCCAATTCAGGACAAACAGGCCTAACTGCAGAAGCTGCATGGTAAGGTGGGCTGGTCAAGGTTGGTTTTAATGCCCTTGTTTTTCCTCCTTTTTCTCTTGCCTGCAAAGATGGTTCTGTGGTGTCTTCAAAGGAGACTGTTGCCCAGAGAGTAAAGAGATGCTAGGCATCGTGGTCAGTGACCAGAACAGACCACTGGTGGGGATCAATGTGGTAGTCACCAAGGGATTTCCTTAGGGAATCTTTGTATGTTTTCTTTGATACTCCTCTGTTGTGGTGACCAGAGAAGAGTTAACCATGTAGTGTGATCATAGGAAGTTGATGATCGTCCATCCTGGCAACGTGTCCTGCCCAGTGTAGCTGTGTTTTCAGCAAAGTTACTTCAATGCTGGTGACCTTTACCTGCTCTAGGACCTTAATGTTAGTGGCAAAGTCACTTGAATGGATGTTGAGGTTGATGCATATCATAGAAGTAAATGTGTGGTTTAAAGAGCCTTCTTTTTTCTGTTGAATTTCTTGAAATTGAGACAAATTTGGTTTTATGTGCCATGCTAAATTAGTGTAACTATAAGAAAATATGGTAAAATATTACCCAAAATTCATTTCTTTTTTAGTCATCCTTTGTCTTCAAAGATGACCAAGACTCCACCTCTTATGCACCACAGCTGAAGATTCATAACTATTGATGTCTATACAATACCTTTGTCATGAAACATACAAATGTTTATTGTTTTTTTTCTTTTAATGAATTTTTTATAATTCTTATCTTTTTATTTTATTGTCTTTTTTATTGCACAGGTTGAAAAGAAAATCCGTTGGATTTTTCAAAAGTATGACTAGTTTACAACGTAACTGTTCAAAGGTGAGTTTGTTGGTTCACATTTGTTGCCTGATTTTCTGAAAGTTTTAAATATTTTCTATATGCAGTTGTGTGGTCGAGAAGCTTGCTTCTCAACCATGTGGTCTTGAGTTCAGTCCCACTGCATGGCACCTTGAGCAAGTGTTTCCTAAAACAGCACCCCCAGCCAACCAAAACCATGAGAGTAAATTTTGTATACAGAAACTGAAAGATGCCTATTGTGTGTGTGTGTGTGTGTGTGTGTGTGTGTGTGTGTGTGTGTGTATGTTTGTGTGTGTGTACGTGTGTGTTTGTGTGTGTGTGTGTGTGTGTGTGTGTGTATGTTTGTGTGTGTGTGTGTGTGTGTGTGTGTGTGTGTGTGTGTTCCACACCACTGCTTGACAACCAGTGTTTTATTTATTTATGTCCCTGTAACTTTGCAGTTTAACAAAAGAGACTGACAATAAGTATCAAGCTTAAAAAATAAAGAGTGGGGTTAGCTTGTTTGCCTAAATGTTTCAAAGTGATGGCCCCTGCATGGCCACAATCTAAAGACTGAACCAAGTAAAAGATAAAAGATTTTTTAAAAAACTTCCCTTGTTCAAAACGAATCATTAATATGCTTCAGTTCCTCAAGATGCATTACAAACTTGTAATTTGCTCTGTTTTATTGCAGAAGACATCTTTTGACATGTTTGCCATGTAATTTATCACTTCACATTTTTCAACTCATAAATATATTTCATTTACTTACTCTTCAACAACCTTTGTGTTTTGCTCTCTATATCCTCAGCTAACAACTCGATATGAACAATGTGCTACAAAATCTACCGCATCAAGAAATGAATACTTACTTTGCCAATCAGCTGCCAATGCTCACCAAATACGATATTACAGTGTGGATTTACCTGAACTTATGAAGGTAAAACATCCTACCAGTCATTTTTTATTGATGTATTTGCATTGCAGTAATTTAATATACAGCTTGCTGTCATGGCTTTAGTTGCTTTTGTTTTTATATTTACATCTCTTAAATCAACTTCCAGTACTTAATTGGCATGTTTTTGACTCCAATGTTTGATTGATATTTTATTTTTTCAACTTTCATTCAATGAAAGTTAAAGACGAACTTGGCAGAACCTAAAAACTGGTCTCAGTCATTTTATCTGGTGCTGTAATGGTTCTGCTGATTCACTGCCCATGTCAGATGAAGTCTGGTCTAACGGAACATGAGCCAGTTATTTCCTAGCACTTTACTATTTCCTTTGTTACAAATCCACTTAAATCTTAGTTTACACTTTGTTGTATACTATTCACACCGGAAGGAACAATTGATTGGTGTATGTAGTAGAGACACTGAATAATGCTTTCAAATTCTGGAATAAAGCCAACAATTTCAGGGGAGTAGGTAGATTGATTAGATCAACCCTATTGCGCAACTGGTACTTGTTTTATCAACCCCAAAAGGATGAAAGGCAAAGTTGACCTCAGCAGAATTTGAACTCAGAATGTAGAGACAGACAAAATGCTGCTAAGCATTTTGCCCAGCATGCTAACGCTTCTGCTAGCTCGCTACCTTAGAGGTGCTGAATAATGATGAATGTTTTGTTAATTAATTATAGATGTTTTCGATCTAGTTTGGATTCTTTGCCATCAAATTTGAATTCTTTGCAATCAAATTTGAATTCTTTGCAATCAATTTTGAATTCCTTGCAATCAAATTTAATGGCAAAGAATTCAAATTTGATGGCAAAGAATCCAAACTAGATTGAAAACGTCTATGATAGTATCTTTCCATGATCATACAGAAGATAAATTAGATATCACTGCTGAGTGGTAATTAATGGATGATTTTGCACTAATATATAATATAATATAATATAATATACACTCTACTGTATATCATAAAGAATTCCTTGATAAACAGAATTTCTTGAAATAAGGACAAATTTGGTTCTATGTATCATGCTAAATTAATGTAACTATAAGAGAATAAGGTAAAATAATATCCTTACTTGTTCGTCCTTTGTTTTTGAAGATTACAAAGGATCTGTTTGTTATGTACCATAACAGAAGATCCATAACTACTCCTGCTTAAACCATACCTTTGGGATGAAACTATGGCAGCAACATTATTTCATTATCACAGACACCACAATGCAAGTTCCACCATCTGTTTGTAGTTTCAAACAAATTAAGAGATCTGATTTATATTGAACTTGGGTTATAGTGAGGGATTTATTCCTGACTTTCTGGACCAGTGGCAAGGCAGCCTAAAACTGAGTTGGGGATATATCAGAAATGCACCGAGGTAACCAAGGTGATCGCTGAGTCTCACTGTGATTTGTAGCATGCATTCACATTCCCCACAGCAACATTGCTTAATATCACCTTTCTGTCACAGAAATTTGATCATTGATGGTTAGATTTCCTTTACAACCTGTCAAAGACCCAGTCTTTACATGTATCTTAAGCATCTCAGTTTATCTGGCCTTTGACAGATTTGGTTTTTCTTCATGCCATAGACTGTCCAAAATTACTCTTCTTGCAAGGTAGGTTTGGTGAAGTTGCTGGTTTAGTCACTGACAAACTAACTATACAACAGGTTGTACTGAGCTACATGCTTCCATTAGCCCTTGCTAGTCTTTTTGTCTTGTCTTGTAATGATATTCACCCTGGAAGGGTTAAGCTGGCTCCCATTGAGTTCATCATTATGATTTCATAGGAGTTTCAAGGGATGATCAGAGTCTGCAAAAACAGTTCCTGTCTGTATTCATAAGCTACTATACATGACCAGTAGCAGGTCATCCTCATAATACGCCTTCTCACCACAGGATTCCCACAGATACAATCCAATGGCACCAGGAAGCCGCTGGATTCCAGAACAGATGCCACCGGGAATTCACCATTGCCCTCCAGTTAGCTGGATTGCAGCCCTAGCACCACCAGTCTCAGACCTGTCTACCTTGGGTGACCCTACTTGGGACATGTAGTCCCTGGTGGCATTGCTCTGACACTCATTTAACTTTTCCACCATGATAAGGTAAAGGGTTGGACTTTGAGAAAGGAGCCCTTACAAGTGAGCTGATCTCATTCCTTTACAAGATGTATGATTACTTAATTCCATATTAGAGATCTTTTTTTTAACATATTTAAATTCAACCTACACAAAGGAACGTCTATACAATAACTTGTTGACCTACTAGAAATAGCAGCCAAGTCTCCCACAAATAATACCCTACCATCTTAAAAGAAGGGCACATTGAAAAATGTTGCCCTAAATATACTATCTGCATAAAATATGAGATGTTCACATCTGGAATGTCTTTAGAAAATATGTTTACAAGACCTGTAAGAAGTAAAGAAAAGTAGATTTGTTTCTTTGTCTTTCTGCTCACAAAGAGATAAGCCTGTGGCGTAATCACATTGTTTACTTTTCAAAGCAAGGCTAAATTGCAAGCTTATTGAAAAGAAAGTATACTTTACATTTCTAAGAAAGAAAAAGACATGCTTAGTAGTTTGCTATTAAATTGATTAATATCTAATCTTATATTATTTTGACAATACAACTTCATTCTAAAACAGTCTGTCTGAGACAAAACTCTGATAAAGAAAATTAATTTTCTAGTAACTTAATCCTTTTGTCTTGCATCTATGAGAATACTGTTTAGTTATTTAATTGCACTCCTGGGGAGATTGAAGTTATTGATAAAGCTAATTAGTGAAATTACATTTTTATTTTAATGAGTAGAGCAATGAACCAAGATATGTGGTGCATTGCTGTACTCAAGAAGTCCCACTCACCTCAACAGAAATGAGATCCTAAAGGTGCTACATAAAGAGCATTGTTGTGAGTGCTGGTGCCATGTAAAAAGCATTGGTGATGGTGTTACATAAAAAGCACTGGTGCTGGTGCCATGCAAAAAAAAACACTGGTGATAGTGTTAGGAAGGGCATCCAGCTGTAAAAACCAAGCCAAAATAGATTATGAACCCTGGTGCAGACCCTGGCCTTGCCAGTTCCTATCAAACCATCTAACTCATGCCAGCATGGAAAATGGACACTAAATGGTCGTGGGGGTGGCGGCAGCAGCGGTGGTGGTGGTATCCTTATCCTTATTATGTTGATGCTGTTTTGCTTTGGGTTAGTCCTCAAGCACACCTATGACCAAAAGGTCATGACCATATTATTCTTATTAATATTAGATTAGCAGAATTGCTGATGTAGAGCAAAATGTTATGACCCTTTCGTGTTCTGAGTTCAAATCACACTGAAGTTGACTTTACCTTTCATCCTTCTGTGGACAAGTCAAAAAAGTACCAGTCAAGTAATAGGGTTCGTTTATTTGCCTCTACTTTCTCAAAACATTTTTGGCATTTACTGTAATCATAATTCTGATTACTGCTGGTCTATGTTTTCTTTCATCTTATCCCCATATCAACCACTGTTGGAATTTCATCCTGACTCATAACTTCATCCTTAAAAGTAAGTTGTATGGAATCACTTTTAATGTTCTAGTGGAGATAATCCACAAGTTTAATGGCACTATTTCTTCTAATGTGAAATCTATCAATCTGAAAGAAACAACATTTTGGAATTTGTCACCAAAAAGTTACCAAAATTGAAGTTACTATTCATTCTCAAGGATCTGCCAAGCACAAATAAGATCTTCCAGCTGATGGAGGCTACAAAAAATGTTTAACAACAGAAACATTGAAACGTTCTCTGCCATTTTCCTCTCTTTTCCTTAGCGTTTTTCTTTCTCTGTTGTTCTTTTTCTTCACATATATAAAGGAAAACAAATAACTTTTCTCATCTGTTTTAGCATTCCTGCTTCACACAGATAATTAAATTGATTAAATTAGTAAATAAATCAATACTCCTTCAATTAGTGATAAATTCTACTACTATCAGACAACTAATGATCTCGAAAATGTCTCTGGCTATAGGTATATGAATATGTTTGTGTGCAGTCAGAAGGAATATACATAGGTATTTGTTCCTTTTTATGTCTATACTGTAAGTGTTGCAAACACGTGGTAGTTCCAGAATTTCTTTCAGTTTCTGTGTAGAAATCTCATTCTCTGTGATATAAGTCGCATGACAAACATAACAGAAAAAAAAATGAATCCATTACAAAGATGAGTTACTATCTTTATTCATTAATAGAATCTTGACTATTTTATTTGTATTTATATTTTGTTCTTTCCTTGTAGGCCTTGGATGGTGAAGTGTATGAAAGAATTCAAGATTATTTCACTATCCACACTAGCACAAGTGCTGAAGTTAGTGCCATTGAGACGAACTGCTTTCAAAAGCTGTCACATGAAGCTGAGAAGGTAATGTCCCAGAATATTACTTTATATGTTATTTGTATTAATTCTATCCACATCATTATAATAATAATAATAATAATAATAATAATTAATTCGTTTTATTGGCCACAAGGGCTAATATCAATTAAAAACATGTAAGGACAAAGACAGGACGAAGGTTACAAAAGGTTTTGTTCGAAAAGGTAGGAAAGTTCGTCTAAACAGAGGAAGAAAACGGAGAAAGATATAATAAATAAATAGATAAATAAATAAATAGAACTCCCAAAGGGGGGAGGCGCTTCGAAAAAGGAAAGGTTAGAGCCAGAGATAATGCCTGAATGGCTCACAGAAGGGAAAACTATCCTAATTCCCAAATCTGCTGAAGTGGCAAACCCACAAATTAGAGACTGATAACTTGTCTTCCTACATTTTACAAAGCCTTTACTGCAATAATATTGCAGAGAATGAGCAAACATCTGAAAGGAAACAACCTGTTTCCAGAAGAGCAGAAGGGATGCTGCAAGAGCTCAGCTACTGATCAATAAAGCCATAACTAAAGACAGCCGCAGAAAGAAGGGTCTAAATATGGCCTGGATCAACTACCAAAAGGCTTTTGATAGTATTCCACATACATGATCCTAGAAACACTAGTCATGAACAAGGTAGCACCAATAATCATGAAATATATCAAACATTCCATGAATAAATGGCAGGCACTGCTACAGCTCCAGACAAAAGAGGGACTCATAAAAGCCATTAGAAGAGTAATGTTCCAGGGAGATACGCTCTCTCCACTCCTTTTCTGCTTGGCACTGACATCTTTATCTGACATGCTAAACAGAACTGGATGTGGATACAACTGTTACGTCAAAACAATCAGCCACCTCTTATATATGGATGATCTAAAACTGTATGCTACAAATGATAAAGAGCTGGAAACATTACTACAGACAGTACATGGATTTACCAAAGAAATAAACATGAAATTTGGCTTAGAAAAATGTACTAAAGCAACCTTGAAAAGATGAAACCTAGTTAAGAGTCGCAACAACACATCAGATAAAGCAAATGAAATAAGAGAATTAGACTAAAGCCAGACATACAATTACTTAGGAATCAATGAACTAGATATGACACAACACACACAAATGAAAGAGAAGATAAGAAAAGAATACTATAGATGAGTTAGATTAATACTGAAAACAGAGCTCAATGCCAAAAATAAGATAATAGGTATCACCACTCTAGTCCTCCCAGTTATAAGTTACAGATACAATATTCTTAACTGGACTCTAAATGAACTAATCAAAATAGACAGGAAGACAAGAAAAATAATGACAGGATTTAGGATGCATTACCCAAAATTTGACATAGAAAGGTTCTATATGATGTATCAAAAGTGATAGAGGCCTTATACAACTAGAAAATTATTACAAAATAACTACCATAGGACTACAGAAATACCTACTTCAGTAGCAAGGAAAACTAATACAAATAGCTATAAAACATGAACAAAACATAAAACTGTTTTCAGTCTTTAAGGAAGCTGACAAATACAAAAAAGAAGTCACAATACCTAACAACTATGAACAAAAAGAAGAAACCAAAAAAGTTGTAAAACAACTGAAATCCAAACTAAAACTAGAACAGCAACAGATCATAATAAAACGATGGCAAGAAAAGCCCCTTCATGGCAAATACTGGGTTAAACTAAACAGAAAAGAAATAGACAAAGCAAAATCCCAACAATGGCTGAGAAGCTCAGAACTCAAAGCAGAGACTGAAGGATTTAGAATCTTCCCCTACCCAGCCTCCTTTTATAGACAGTTACTCTATATCCAATTGACTACCCCTAATGTCTTCTTTCCTCCCTGAGGAAAAGGGATACTTATGACAACATTTATGACCATACCTAGCCATGAGCTGTCAACTCACTCTTGTCCTTCATTCCAAACAGACACAGTCCTCTAGTCTTACATTTAGTAGTTGATAAAGAGATAAATGTAACACATGTAAAGAACAGAGAAGTCTCTTTAGCTTTGGTTGAAAAACCTCCCTCTAGATTGTGTATCAAATAAAGGACTCTAAATACAAGCTACAATCCTTTCATAAATACTTATTCAGGACTTAGAAAAGGTGACAAAATGTCAACTAATAACAATTTGGAAAGAATGTGGTGTTAACATGGAATAAGAATTCCTAAGAGCTAGTGAGAATAAATGTAAAATAAAGACAAATCAGCACCAGTTGTATTATGAATACTGTCCTACAGATTTGAAGAAACGGTGTCATGATTGCAATAGAAGAGTAATAGAGTGGTTTTGATTATTATTATTATTATTATTATTATTATTATTATTATTATTATTATTATTATTATCATTACTATTATTACCTCCACCTTAGCAAAGGCAGAGGTATTGTTTTCATCACATTTGTTTGTTTGCTTGTTTGTCCGTGGACAAGATATCTCAAGAACTGCTTGAGAGGACGTTGGTGTTGCCTTGGTCAAGGTTTGCGTTCTCTGAGTGCTCTTGTATTATTATTACTATTCATCTTTACATTCTGATTTCAAATGTCGCCGAGGTCGACTTTGCCTTTCATCCTTTTGGAGTCAAATAAATAAGTACCAGTAAAGTACTTGGGTCAATGTAATTGACTTCCCCTCCCTTCAAAAACTGCTGGCCCTGTGCTGAAATTTGAAACCATTATTACTAGTGATGGTGGTGGTAGTAAGTAAGTAAGTAGTAATAGTATAATCAGTAAAAACTATTTAAGAGAAGCTATAGGAAATAGATACTTAGTACATTTTCCTTCCAAATATTAACCACTTAGAATTAAGAACAGTAAATGTTTTTAGCTAGTCAGCAAACTGGAGCAAGTTGAGATATATACATTGTTCAGGAACACAACACAACGACAGTATTAATATTAAAATGTGATCTGTTGAAGTGTAGATTACAGATTACAGTGAGAAAATTTAATGATATCCTGGGAAATACATATATAAGTACATAGTTATGTGCACTTTAGTTGTAGCTGTATGCTCTTTTCCATAAACTGATTTGTCTAGTACTTTTCAAATATGTAATATGTCATTTTGTTTTCTTTTGTTTCATGGTGGTTTTCCTTTATTTACTGTAATCTTTCTGAGGAATGGATCCAAGGAAAGAAGTTATTTTTTACTTTAGAATTGAACAGTGGAATAAAATTAAAATATGTTTTTAAAAAAAAAACCCATCTTGTTGTCTAGCCCAAGAACAGAAATTCAAATATGAATTAGAAGCAGCTTGAGGTGTATAAATAAAATTGAACACACATACCGTGTGTATGCATGTTGTTAGTTCATGGATTGGCTGTGGTTTTTAGGCATAAGAGAATATATTCTCTATGTATCTGGTCTAAAACACACCTGAAAATAAGTCACAGCCAAGCAAGACAACTCACAAAGGTCCTTTCTCAGAGCAATAGACATTGATATGTCATCATTCTTTTTTGTTGTTTCGTCATTGTTTCTTCATTGTCATTGTCATTGAGTCATCAATGTCTGTCACTCCAAGAAAGGACCTGATGTGAGTTGTCTTCTTGACTAGGCACATAGCAAATATATTCTCTTATGCTTAAAAATTGCAGCTGACTCACAAACTAAGAATGCACATACCTTGTGTATGTGTGTTTGATTTTGTTGATAAAGGAAATATATTAGTCATGCAATAACAAAGTGAAAAACTAACTTTATATTGAAAAATGAGATAAAGACCATTAAAACCAGCCCTATTCTCATAAAAGAGGAAATTTACAGGGAAATTTACTGTTCCCACCCCTACTTTTCTGCCATGCTTTAACCCCCACTAACAAACTTGTTCAATGATATCATCATGGTATATAGATGTATATTGATGACTCAGAAATCTTTACAAAGAATAACACTCCTAAATTTAGAGGAGATTTTTAGAAAACCTCCAAAAATTGTCTATAGTTTCACTAAAGACAAGGATGAATATAGAATTAGACAAGTTTGCCAAAACAACTTCAAGAAGTAACAAATTAACGAGCTCTGACAAACATAAATTAACATAAAATTTTGATGGAAGGTTTTATTTAGATTATTTTAAACAAGAAGATTTGTATCATAGATCCAGAGGAAGTCTTTGGTGTGTTGGTATCAGATGGGTTAAGACAAACAAGATGGAAAGAGCTGGAAGCTAGGTCATATGACAAGGATATTTCTGTTGAAATATACTACTTTTTTTTCAATTAATTCTGAAAATAATGAAGAATTTAGTAAACTAACTTTGTCATTATTAAGCTGGTGTTTTGAACATAAACTAACAAGAAATTTTGATGCATCACTTTAAAACAGGAAGTTTATATCATAGAATGAGAAACAATCTCAGGTGGGTTGGCATAAAAAATAGTCAAGGTATTCAGAACAACTATGTTTAACAATGTTTTGTTTTCATTTCTATTGAAAAATATCTTTTCTGAAACAAACAATTTTTTCACTTTTGTGTTTGCAGATCAGTCGAAACTATAATTTACAGTGTTTCTTACATGAAAGCAATGTTTTCACCGACCTTTTGCAATATCAATTTGAACCCTGCTGTAATGATCAAGTAAGTTAAAATCTAATGTAAACAATTTATTTAAATGAACAGGAAGACCATTGTTTGGGGATGGGTATTATTGCTAAGAATAGAGCAAAGAAATTCTCGAATTATTTTAGTAAATGTTGCTTTAAAAACAAAAACATGCTTAATGTATATTAATATATATTTATACAGGTGTTCAATCCAATTACTTTTCCAGGTAATTAAACTTTCTCAGGAATATGGAGCTAGCCATCAACTGCAGAAAGAGGCAAGAAAGTGGGCCGCAAAGATATCAAAGGAAACAAAAACTATTCGGGAACATCTTAAAACAATGAAAACCTTACAGAATCAACTAAAATCTGATGTGGTAAACTGTTGTTACATATTTATTAAAATAATATTTCTATTAGCTTTGCTCTTTACTAATAAAAACAATTTTTGCCAACACAATCTACTCCTAGTCTCTAAAGGTTCTAAGTGTTTTTTACCCCACAAGTGTATGCATGCAATCATACAAACATACACTCGCGCACACACACACACACACACACACTTGCATGTAATTTTCATACATAGATTTATATATATATATTCTTTTATTTTATTATTTTACTTCTTTCAGTCATTTGACTGTGGCCATGCTGGAGCACTGTCTTGAAGGATTTTAGACAAACAAGTCGACCCCAGGACTTTTTTTTAAGCCTAGTACTTATTCCATCAGTCTCTTTTGCCAAACTGCTAACTTACAGGGATGTAAACACACTAACACTGGTTGTCAAGGGATGATGTGGAGACAAACATAGACACAAAGAAACACATAAAAATATACATACATATATATATATATATTTCAATACAGAGCAAATAATTCAGCAGAAAATATTTGCGAAGATACCATTAAGTCTATTATTATCTAGGATAAAATAATTAATTGATAATAACAGAATTAATAATAAAAGCAATTGCAGATCCAAAAGGCATTAAATAGCTGACAGATTAAAATTCATGTTAATCAAAGGACATACTGAGTATGTCTACCTGCTGGAAATAACAGTCAAAACTCTTATTTGAATCACCAAGAAAATAACAATGATAATAACTACAGAAATCAACCGTCCATGAGCATACGGGTTAAGAAAATCATTTAACATACCAATATAACATCCAGTTATATATTTTCTAGTATTTGGACTCTTTCAGTTTCCATCTACCAAATCCACTCACAAGGCTTTCATTGATCTGAGGCTATAGTAGAAGACACTTGCCCAAGGTGCCATGCAGTGGGACAGAACTCTGAACCATGTAGTTGGGATGCAAGATACTTATCCCACAGACATGCCTATATGTATATGAAATTAAGTAAATGACAATGGAAGAAGAATTATGTAATTAACTTCATTAACTTACAGAAAGCATCTCATAGCAGGAACAGCTTTAGCCCTTTTGATAGCAATCCATCTGAGACCACCCATGGTTCTGTGATAGAAACTTCCTGTTTTAAAGTGAGCTAAATGAAAACCTTCTCTCAAAACTGCATGCTAAATTTGTTCCAGACATCAACTTAATAATGGTAAAAGTTATTTATTAGACTCTTTATCATTTTCAAAAATTAATTGAAATAATGGCAATGTATTTCAACAAAAATATGGTACCATATGGGTTAAATTAATAATGTTGATTGCATAATACCATTCCTTTGTCATTTATTTAATTTCATATATAGCGCTGTTGTATCTGCCACATAATATCCATCAAGGGGAAAACAATACACATGTAGAATTCCTTCATTCACTTAACATCCATTTCTGCTCACTCACATGGGTTGGTTTATATTTGAGATAGCATTTTACAACTAGATGCCCTTCCTGCCACCAACCCTTATTTTGTTTTTGTTTTTTATTCCACTAGTTTTTCAAAGGCTCAAAGCAACCAGTCATAATATCAATAAAGAATGTAAACTTCATGTCACCATTTCACTCAGATGGTGAGAAGTGAATCTATGAAATATCAATACATGTGCACGCACATGCACACACAAGCACGCACACACACACACACACACACACATACACATGCATGCACACACACATGCACACACACACACACACACACACACACACACATGCATGTATGCACACACATACACTCGATTTTCATACAATTTCTATTTATCAACTCTACTCACAAAGCATCAGTCAGGATTTAGACAAAAAAAACTGTGAAAAACATTTATTAAATATAATAGTTCAGTTTGCAACCAGATGGATTCTGGTTCAGTTCCACTGTGCATCATCTTGGACAAGTGTCTTATGCTATGATCCCAAGCTGACCAATGCCTTGTGAGTGAATTTGATGGATGAAAACTGTGGCAGGCCATCACATATGTGTATCTGTGTGCATTTGCCACACCCTCTTTCCACTGCTTAACAACCAGTATTGGTTTGTTCACATTTTGGTAACTAAGCTTTTCAGCAAAAGTGACCAAAAGAATATGTACCATACTTAAAAAATATTAGTACTAGGGACAATTTGTTTGACTAAAACCTTTCAAGTCAGTGCCCCAGTATGGCCACAGTCAAATGACTGAAACAAGTAAAAGATAGAAGATAAGAAATTATTAGGTACTGAATTTCTACTTTCATTCTAATAAACATTTTAAATTTGCATTTGTACAGTTGTGATCATTCAAATGATTTTATATCATTCTGAACTAAAGTAAAAAAAAAAATCAGTCAAATACAGTCATTTCAACTGAATATTTATTCATAACTGTCACATATATTTATTCTTGTAAAATTTCATTTCTTTTCCCTTTTAAGCAGATGTACTTGTTATGAAATATCTAAAAGAGTCTAAGACATTTGCACCACCACCCCCTGCCACGTGGACAGTAACCCTCCCCAAGGACAATTACCCCTGAAGACAACAGATGATGATTTAAAACTCCTTGATATATTGGAGAGGGGATAATTAACCAATGGGGGTAATTATCCAATGGGGGTAATTATCCAATGGGGGTAATTATCCAATGGGGTAGTTATCAGGGAGTATTGTCCTATGAGGGGTAATTGTACTAGCAGGGTAATTGTCCTGATATGATCTAAAGTAATTCCAGAATTAAAAATTTTGCTGTGTCTGTGAAGGGTCATTACAGCAATGATGAGCACAGACACTGGTTCAGTTTCACTCCTTTGTTTATTATTCATCAATTTATTGGCTATTTAACTAACTAATCAACTGATTATTTATTTAGTTAATCAATCAATTAGTTGTGTTTGTCAAAGTCCTTTCATCACCATTCACAACCTCTTCAATGGTATGTACACTCTCTACTCCAAGGCAGTTTCAGATCTGTCCATCTATTCCTTGCTAGGATGTAATGACTGTAAGTCAGTACTTGACCATTGGCAAGGTTGTGTGATCAAGAAGTTTGCTTTGTAATCACATGGTTCTAGGTTCCACAACACCGGCACACAGCACTTTGGGGAGGCATCTTAGTCTCAGGTTCACTATTATCTTGGAAATTAGATTGAATAAACTGAAACTTGTAGAGAAGGCTGCCATTCAGTGTTATGTGTACAAGTGTAAATTTATGTGAATATCTTTAAATTATTTCAGTCAAGGGTTTTAGTTGAACAAATTAATCTTAGTACTTTATTTTCTAAATCTGATACTTGTCCTATCTGTATCTTTTGCTGAACCACTAAGTTATAGGGGGATATAAGCAAACAACACTGGTTGTCAAGTATAATTCTCCATTCTTTGTTATGATGTCTTGCGCGTGTGTGTGTGTGTGAGACAAGCCTCTTTTGGTTTCTATTTATCAAATCCACTCAAGGCTTTTGTAATCCCAAGGCTGTGGTACAAGGCACATGCCCAAGGTGTCACACAGTGGGACTGAATCCAAGATCACATGGTTGAGAAGCAAGCGTCTTACCCATACAGCCATGCCTGTGGTATTTTATATTCTCAAAGAGTTGTAGTCCAAAACATCGGTGAACTCAGGCATTCTAAAAATTAAAATCGATAAAATAAGTTTCAGACTATGATCAAAGTAGCTGACTCAAATCATTGATGGCAATGCCCCATCATGGTTACACTTAAGAACCAAAACCAATAAATCTTTTATATATAACTATAACATTAAAATAGTCCTTGAAGGTATAAAACACTAACATTTTCTTGACTTAGTTGAAAGGTTCAGCTGCTTGTGTTCCATAGAGTTTGGCTTCCAAAAGGATAACTAAACAGTACCTAATCCAACTAAGATCACTGGAAACATTTTCAGAGCTCTTCATTTCTAGTTAGATGCATTTGATACTATACAGTTCTCATAAGTCAGTATAGTAATATTAATTCATGGTCAGTATGGTACCATTAACTCATGGTTTAAATTTCATCTATCATCTTATTTTCCAACCGTCTCTTTTCTAATGGTCTTCATACCACTGTTTCACTAAGATATAAAACCATGGAATGTCAACATTTGTGCACATACGTACATACACGCATACATACATACAGAGAAATACATATGAATGTACAAGTTTTCATACTGTTCTCCCTCTCGCTTTTTCTCATTGACTCAACAGAGAATCCAATAGATTATGGGTTGTCATAGAGCTAAGTTCATGGAGTGTCCACATTTTTTTTTCTTGGATACATCAATGACCCATATATTATATACAAATATGTATTATCAATACTTTACTGATGCTATCAATCAATGAATCACTTAAAACTATAAATATGAAAAAAAAAATCAATAAAGACATAAAATCTAGACAAGCCTGTAGTGCATAGCTTCCCAAAGTGGGCGATATCACCTACCAGTCGACAATTTCAATTTACAGGTGAGCGATTGGGCAAACTTCTTGAAAATGGTGGATGATTTGAAATTTTGGTGGACAGTGTGAACATTTTGTGGGTGACAAAGAATTCTTAGAAATCAAGTCTGCATTTACCTATATCTAGGCATGCCTAGAATAAGGATGTACTTTTATCGATTTGACTACTGGCATGAGATGTCCCTTTGTATTTAAAAAAAGCGGACTTGTTTATCAATCAAATATCTTTGTCACACAGTCATTGAGATGGTTGTCATATGTGCTAAAAATAGTAGTGAAGTAGGCCTAGGTCTTAAATCACGCTTCACCACAGTTTCTCTTTTTTGCATAATCCTATGAAGTCCCACGTGTAGAATATAAATTTGCAAACATTTCCTGAAAGCTCCAAAAAATAAAAAAAGTTATGAGGGGTTATATGTCATGTGTAATTCAGTGGTTTCATATCAAAACACAAGTACTATTTTCAGGATGTTGACAAAATCTGCAGGCACACACAAAACGACAGCTTTGAAATTGTGTTTCTTAACTGGGTGAAAATGATCAAATGATTATACTAACCACTATAACTTTTTAAAAACATTTTTCTAGAAAAAGTTGAATAACTCCAGCAGTTTAGCTTGGAAAGGTATATTAATGTGCCAAATTTTAAAATTTCCGATAAACTTTAATTTTTGAAATGCTGGCAGCCAAACAAACTAGATCCGTATTTGCTCCAGTAAAGACGTGTCATCTGACTCTGCTCTATTGACTTCTTCTTCTCTTTGGGAATACATTACTGCCTTTTCACTTTACTGATAGCTCCAGTCAAGAAAATTTGTCGACAGTACAGTAGTGATTATTTATTGTTTGGATTTATTCCCTCTCCTCAGAACTTTCAGTTACAAATGTGCCTTCTTTGCCATGAAACATTGACCAACGAAGCAATGAAACCTTCATGCCTGAAATATCACTTTGATGCAAAGCATTCTGACAAGATGCACAAGCCATTGTCATACTTTTTGCAACTGAGCGCCTCTTTCAAAAAGCAAATACAAACATTCAACACGCTACTCCAGAAAACTAGTAAACAGGAGAATGACAGGTTGATTGCATCATACAACATTGCATTACTTGTTGTTAAGTCTGGGAAGTCTCACACTATTGGAGAAACATTATTTCACCCAGTTATCAAAGAGGTTTTGTCAACTGTTATGCATGAAAAACCCGATAACATTATGAAAAAGATCCCACTTAGTAATAACACAATTTCTCGGTGCATTGATGAAATGGCCAGTGATGTCAAACATCAGCTCAATATTCTCCAGCATTCTGAATCTTCTATACAAGTCAGCTGTTGTGGACAATCAATGTTTGATGATGGTATATGTCCAGTATTTCAGTGAAGACCTTTAATCTTGTGAGGAAATGCTGTTCACAGAGAAATTGCCACTTGATTCAAAAGGTGCAACAGAGGTTTTTCATCTCTCTTAACGTATGAAATTTCCCACCAGGTACTAACTGTTCATTGCTTGGCACACTGGCAGCATTTTGTGGTAAAAAATATGAATGGTAGATTGAATGATGCACTATAGTTAGTTATCAAGACTGTAAACAAATTGAAATTCAGTCCCTTGTCTGTTCGAATTTTCTATCATCTCTGTCTGAGAAATGATGAGGACCATACTAAACTCTTGTACCATACCGAAGTGCAGTGGCTGTCAAAAGGAAACTGTTTTACGCTTTGTTGAACTGTTTCATATAATCATATCTTTCTTTGAAGATACTCTAATATCCGCTTCATTGATAGTTGCAAGTCATGAAACTAAATGATTTGAATAAGTTATTGCAAGGAAGCAGAAAAACTCCTGTTGATTGTAAATCATTTACAACTACCTTCATTTCAAAATTGGTGCTGTATAAAATTGACATTTCAAAACGTCAATTCCCTCAATTTCCACAACTTGATTCTTTGAAAGATGAATTGATTGATGCGGATTTAACTACATATTGCAACTATTTACAATCATTACATGATGGCATGGTGGAGTGATTTCAAGATGTTATTGTGCTGAATATTTCAAATTGGTATAGCAATCCATTTGAGGTCAATGAAGTTGATTGTGAGGACAATGTTTAGGATGAATTGATAGAATTACAAAATGACGATGACCACAAATGCAATATCACCATAATGGCAAAGAAGGTTTATGGTACCATCAAAGTATATTAAATTCCTACCCCAATCTGTGAAGATGTCTGAAATTACTTTTGCATGCCTTCCCTACCTCGTACCTGGTTGAATCTGGTTTTAGCCATGTTGGAACTTTACTTTCCTATAAAAGAATTGGACTGGATGTAACACAAGGAGTCTTGGCTAAAGTTGACAAGTTTGAAATCAAATGTATAATGCACTAGCTGCATCGCACCAGACACATGGTTCTCATTAAAAAGTTGTATTCTTTTTCTTTATAATACAATCGTTAATTATTTTTACATCAGTAGTTCTGGTCAATGGTTCATTTGGGGAAAATAAAAATCAGTGTAACAGAAAGCGCAAGTTTACCGAAGTTAATCTGTCTCCATAATATAGAGTTAACATTAGAATTTTATTCACACTAATGCCGAAACTAAACCTACAATAAGGGATTTGTAAACAACTGTATATTTAGTCCAAACAGCATTAACTGGGCAATGAGCCTATGATTATAGTGTGTGTATCAAATGATACAAGGGAGGGGCGTTCTCCTAGGGGATTTAGTGTTAGGGAGGGTTGTGTCAGGGTTTTTTTAAACAGGTGGGCGACGGAGCATTTTTTGGCCAATAGGTGGGTGATATTGCAATTTAGCACAAAAAGTTTAAGAAACACTGCTGTAGTATGTCCTTCACTGTATTCAAAACTTTTAATCAGTGTTTTGTGTACAAATGTAAATTTCTGTGAATACCTACATCTTTTATCTTACTTATATCAGTCACTGGACTGTGGCCATACTGGAGTACCATCTTCAAAGATTTTAGTCAAACAAATCAACCCTAGTACTCATTTATTAAACCTGGGACTTATTCTATCAATCTCTTTTACTGAACCACTAAGTTATAAGGACAGAGACAAACCAACACCAGTTGTCAAGTGGTGGTGAGAGACAAACACAGACACACATACACACACTCACACATATATATGCAGGGACTTCTTTCAGTATCCATCTACCAAATCTATCCACAAGGCTTTATACAATATTAAAAAGCTTTTAAAATCATACAGATTTTTATTTTCTACATTTGCATATTTGATGTTAAAATGTATTTTTAGTTTACTGAAAACATGGCATCATTCACAATCATTTCTCCATAATCACTCTCTTTTCCCCACACTTTGTTGAGGAGTTGAATTTTTCATTCACAATAACTGTGGATTGGAGTTATTATCATCATCCTTGCACATGTTCAGTCCACTGCTGGAAGAATGCCTCAGTATATTCTTTCCACCAACCAAAGACTAATGTTTTCCTCATCCATATTTAGGTGCTGAAGAATTTAACTAAGTCTTCATTCCAACTTCTGCATGGTCTTCCTCTCCTTTTTTCTGAACTTGGTGTCCACTCTGTCAATTTGCTATTCCATCTATTATCCTCTCTTCTAGACACATATCCCACAAAGAACATTTCAGAATTTTTATTTTCCAGATAATATCCATTAAACCTGTTGCCACTCTTATCCTGTTGTTTCTCTTCTTATCAATTTTGTTAATCTTCAACATTCCCCTTTCCATGGCTCTTAGAGTTGCTTTTCATTTATTTTCAATGTTGTTGTTGGTAGTCCATGTTTCTGATGCATGCACAAAGGCAAGCAGCACACGCTGGTTGAAGACCTTTCTTTTGAATCACATAGAATTATCATACTTATATCACATACCTGTAAGTCTGTCTGTACTAGATAGACTAAAAGCTAAAATATCAGGACACATCTTGCTGTTGGAAGATGTCCTGATATTTTGAAGAGCTTTTCATTCATCATCACTTCTTTTTTTTTTTCATTTAATGTCCGCTTTCCATGCTAGCATGAGTTGGATGATTTGACTGGGGACTGGTGAACCAGATGGCTACACCAGACTCCAATCTGATCTGGCAGGGTTTCTACAGCTGGATGCCCTTCCTAACACCAACCACTCCGAGAGTGTAGTGGGTGCTTTTACATGCCACCGGCACGAGGGCCAGTCCGGTAGTACTGGCAATGGCCACACTCAAATGGTGTTTTTTATGTGCCACCTGCACAGGAGTCAGTCCAATGTTTTGTTCATACCAGTAGGGCGAAGCTGGAAACGATCGTGCTCAAATGGTGCTTTTTACGTGCCACCGGCACGGAAGCAAGACCACTGCTCTAGCAGTGATCCCGCTCAGATGGTGCTGTTAGCGCTCCACTGGCACAGGTGCCAGTCATCGAATTTGGTTCAGTTTTGATCTTACTTGCCCCAACAGGTCTTCGCAAGCTGAGTTTAGTGTCCAATGAAGGAAGGTTGGCATGGGTGTCAGTCGTCGAATTTGTTTCAATTTCAATTTCGATTTCACTTGCTTTCGATTTCACTTGCCAATAACTTATTTGATCACTGAATATTTCATTAGTGATTGATTTACATACTAAGTCAGCAGGTCATAAGTGGAGTAACTAGTTTCAATACCTTCTTCCCACACTCAGCTCCATGCAAACATAATAATTGTCTGGCAGTTATTAAAATGTTGGATTCATTTTAATCAGTGGTTCCCAACCTTTTCACTATCAAGGACCCCTTTTATTTATATGAGTTTTCCCACAGACACCTTTTATTATATATTTTTTTCTTTCTTTTCTTTTACTTGCTTCAGTCATTTGACTGCAGTCATGCTGGAGCACCACTAAGTTACAAGGACATAAACACACCAGCATTGGTTGTCAAGCAATGTTGGGGGGACAAACACAGACACACAAACATACACACACACACACACACACACACACACACACACACACACACACACACACACACACACATATATATATATATATATATTATATACGACGGGCTTCTTTCAGTTTCCATCTACCAAATCCACTCACAAGGCTTTGGTCGGCCCGAGGCAATAGTAGAAGACACTTGCCCAAGGTGCCACGCAATGGGACTGAACCCGGAACTATGTGGTTGGTAAGCAAGCTACTTACCACACAGCCACTCCCGATATATATATATATGAAATTTTGAATTTAGTTCACGGATCCTCCAGTACTACCTTTGTGGACCCCTGGTGGTCCACAATCCATATGTTGGGAACCACTGATTTTAATGATTAAGACTCTCTCCCCAATGCACACTTCTTATCAATGAAAATCATGCCTATATCCATGCTAATGCAATCATTTTTTTGCATTTTGTTTCAACAGAGTGGAGGGGCTGGTACAGAAAAAAGTGACAGTGCTGGTCAAGACACTGAGTCCCAACTAGAAGAACTGAAACAGAATATGAGAAGGGCTGAAGTAAGTATTTTAAGTTTATGGTAGAGCAAAGCTGCATACTTACTGTAACTGTTAGTTTTTTAAACATATTGTATTTAGTTGTGTATAATGCAAGAAATTTAATACAAGATATCAGGATCCATATTGTGTTGTAGCATTATACTTGAATATAGAAAATGGAAAAAAAACATGAAATATATATCTGACTTTTAGGTATAAAAAGTAGTAGTTTGATTATATTAGACATCTCATTTTACCAAAGGAAATATGGTTTATCATTTTTAACTTATGTCTTTGCAAAAATTAGGAATAAGAATGCAATTTATGTTCTAGTTTAATTTATTTAACATCGACCATATTGCTGAAGTTTTACTTCAGAAATATTTCCTTGTTATCAGAGAACAAAGATATAAAGTGATTGAAAATAAACTGGGAAATTGCCTGTGTTATGTAAGTAAATCATTCAGAAAATATATCTGGAAATGGTTTTGAGTATTAGAAATGGAGAGAACTCTTAGTTACAATATAACACTGTCATCAAGAAATTCTAAAAAGAACCTCATTTTCAGAGAACTGAGGAACTCTTTCCAAAGTACAACAGACAACATTTCTGTAATTAGTCTATACTTTTCAAATTATACTTCACCAGTTATTAATAATGATTTAATAAAGCCCTCCAAGTGAGTAAGGAAATAGTGTAAAGTAGGAAATTAAAAATGTTAAATTCTATCATCCACTTGTTCTTTAAAAATTAAGATGATGAACCAATGAATTAAACTCCATGTAATCTTTCATTAGCAATCAAATCTCTCTCAACCCACACTCTGCCATCTTGAAAAAGAGGACACAATCAATAATGTATTTCTATAAGATCATGGCTGAAACATCTTTCATCACTAGTCTGCTAGATCAGGGTTGACCTGATGCTAGACAAAAAGAAGCTATAACAAAAATAACTGGCACTCTGTCAGTTACAATGACAAGGGTTCCAGTTGATCTGATCTATGGAACAGCCTGCTCAAGAAATTAATGTGCATGTGGCTGAGCACTCCACAGACAAATGCACCCTTAACATAGTTCCCAGAGAGATTCAGCATGATACAGAATCTGTCAAGGCAGACCCTTTTGAAATACAAGTACAATTCATTTTTGCCATCTGGGTGGACAGGAGCAACATGAAATAAAGTGTCTTGCTTAAGGACGCAACGTGCTGCCGGGAATTGAACTCACAATCATGAATCGAGTACCTTAACCAGTAAGCCATGTGATTTCACTATGATAAAATTGTGAAAATAAATAAACTCAGGCTGTAACCATACGATTATTACTCTTAGCTCTGTAGGCTGTTGGGACACAGTTATAGATTCTGTCTTTTGATAGTAATTCAAGGAAGTTGTTTTCTAGTGCTTTCTCTGAGATGGTTTCAGTTTCAGCATTACAAGTCAACAGAACATTTGTTAATATTAGTGCTCCCACCTCACCCCAGTTAAACAGTTATAAACTAAAGTTTTAAAGTTTCAGCATCATTACTAGTTATATAATGCAGTTCTAATGATGTAATATGGACCTTTAACCTTTCAGCCGGTCGAGTGGCACCTGAATGATGTGACTAGTTATGATGTATAAGAATTTCATCAAATTTCAACCTTTCTAATGACTTTTCTGTGTTAATTTGTTACAGACAGCAAAAATGAAGGCTGAAGCACGAATTGAATTGCTAAGAAATATAGGAAGTATGTTAATTAAATATTTTTACAAAAATAATCCATATTCTATCACACCTACAGTTTAAAGTGGTTTTGTATATACATTTTAATTCATTTAAATGAATGCAAAAAAAGAAAAGAAAAAGACAGGCATAAATTATTTTATTGATGTTTATGTGTCAGTGGAGTAATTGGAGTAATTGGAGTAATTTGTTGTAATTCTAGATGTATGCAAGCAAATAAATGGCCTTGAGTAAAAAGGATTCTGATATAAATATGTGTATTCAAACTAGTCATAATTATTCTTTCAAGGCTAGACCAGATCTAATATCAAGTTAGTAGAGAAAGAATTAAGCAGTTTAGTTTTTATACAGACAACTTAAAAAGCACCCAGTCCACACTGTATAGTGGTTGGCATTTGGAAGGACATCCAGCTGTAAAAATCATGCCAAAACTGACCTCGCCTGTGCGAGTGCCCCGTAAAAAGCACTCAGCCCACTCTACTGAGTGGTTGGTGTTAGGAAGAGCATCCAGCCATAAAAACCATGCTTAAACAGATGCAGAAGCATGTTGCAGGCTCTTGCCTGGCCAGCTCCTGTCAAACCATCCAACTTATGCTAGCATTGAAGGAGGACATTAAACGATGATGATCAATAATAACTCACAGATTAATTGTCTAATATATCTGGTTGGCTAAACAAACATATGTAACAACAGTGAAACTAAAATGCTGTCTGCATGAAATCACTATAAATTCTTAGTTTTTGTGGTAGTGTTCAATAAGATATGAAATTTTACAACATACTCTGTTATGCTGCAATAATCAAATGTAAAAATTTCATTTCAAAGAATAAATAATATTCTTTTTCATCTCTAGAAAATTATCAGTTGTCTAGTTTTTATTAGGTTGTCATAGTTAGGAGTTCATTGAGGTTATTTTAGGATCATTTTCTAAGTATGCTATTTTGAGAAATATTTTATCAACAATAACATTATTAATAAAACAGGAGCAATTTGTAAGATAAGGATAGACAGAAAGAGAAGTGAAATAGCTAAGAAGATAAAAAAAAATAATGTAATATGCATGGGTTGGTAGCATGTACCATACTTTCACTGATTGTTTTGGGAGCCTATGTAGTCATGAGTAGACATAACACCCTCTTAGCCTTTTTACTCTTGACCCAACAGAACATCCAGGGTATGAATGTTGGAGAAAGGGAAAGCTGCACCAAAACTTAGCTGATATTTTTTATAGCTGAGTAGACATGAACAGCTTGAAATGTAGTGCATTGCTTGAGAAACAACATGTCACCTGCTCCAGGAGTACTCTCAGAACTAAAAGGAAAAACCCTAAGCCTCCTATTCTTTATTCAGCCTAAATAAAAAATATATATATTTGGGTGAATCCAAAACAGTTACAAATAATACAAAGACTGGTATGTCTTCAAATTTTTCTTTTAATTTTAGCAATTAATTATACTGTTAAAGTTGAAAGAAAAATTTGAAGATGTACCAGTCTCTGTATTCTTTGTAATTATTTGGGATTTTCCTGAAAATATTCATAATCCAGCAAAGTGAACCTGGATTTATCCATCAGAAGAATTACAATAGGATTGTTCACCCTAAGCAATTCTTGATGCTTCTTACTACTTGATGTGGTTAGCCAGAACCTAGACTGTACCTGAGAACTTTTATGGTACCTGCCTGTATAATTAATCCCTATATACTCATTGTGTGTGTGTGTGTGTATATATATATATATATATATATATATATATATATATATGAGTGAGTGGGCACAAGAAAGAGGCACTCAGCACATTAGTAGTAGTTACATATGTTTTTATTTAAAACAGTTTGATTCGGGCCCCATGCAACTTAAATTTTTGTGGGCTCGGGTGGCCAAATGGGGAAATGCAGAAAGTTCAAGGTTGCTACTGGAAACTGGGCTGTTATCAGTCAAGGCAGATCACATGGGGTTGTTGGAAATATTTCCAACAACAATAGCCATCTTGGACTTCAAGTTCTTAACCTATAATATTGCCTGCATTTAATTGATGTTAATAATTAATAATATTGCCATTTGTTTAAAATTAGTTATCTTTACTTACATGAAAGATTAGTTTTAAAATTTAGTAATTTAGTTAAGACATTAATTAAACCATCAGTTGTTTTAATGTATTGCTTATCATTAAGTTTTCTTATGTTTTAAAAAAAAAACTGGAAAATGTTACTTTTGAGAACAGTATTAAAAAGTCATTATTTATTTTATATATCAAGAATTTCTTATTTCTAGAGTTATGCTTTCAACTAATGTATTTATATTTATTTTTCCCTTGCTTCACTCTACAAAAGTTAATGTTGATGAATGGCTTACCAATGCACAAATAGATAGTCTTGCTGCGGAACCAGATGCTGTTTCTCGTACACCTAGTCAAGCATCGGTAAGAACTGAAAGTTCCAGTGGAGTAAGTAATTTAACCTTGCATTTTGATGGAGTTTTGTGGCTGTAGTTGTAGCTTTTATTATCAGTTTCATAAAAGCCCCACAAAAATTATATATAATACATTCAAGTATCTCAAAAGGGAATAGATAAGAATAGGTATTATTGAATTTAAGGTTCTCAAATTTTGTAATTCTTCATTAAGATAAACAAAAAAATAACTATCTCTCAGTGGTTTAGTTGCATTGCATTATTTCTTTGACTATGCCAAAGAGAAAAAAGAAAATTCTAAAAACAAAACAGCCTAATAAAACTAAGTTTAGTTTTATAAACACATACATACAGCCAAATATAATACACACTTGTATAACAATAAGACAATACATATCTAAGTGTAGTCAAGATGGTGCCCCAGCATGGTCACAGCCAAATGACTGAAACAAGTAAATACATATGTACGTATGTATGAAGATGATTATCACTGCAGTTAGTATACACAGAATTTTTTTGCCTGAATTTTAATCCCCGGTCATTTGTGCATCTTTCTCCTATTCTACAATCCCCTTTCCTGAATTCAGTGCTATTCATTTTCCTTCTATCTAAAAGCTTAACTATAAAACAAGGAAAAAAATTCTGGATAGATGTTTGCTTTCCCTTGACTGTTTTCTACAAGTCTCCCAAACTTCCAAGTCTTGAATCTTATAATTCTTTTTTTCATTTCATTGAATGATATAAGATAATAAATCAAATCATAAAATACAAAAGCATTCTTTTAATTTACATCAAATATGGATATTTCAATATTTAAATAGAAAGATAATAAAAACCACTTAACAATGCAAAAGTTAGAGAGAAAAAATTAAATTTTCACAAGCCTCATCAACCAGTGTCTCATCGTTTGTAAGATTTAGGGTTAATAGTCTGCAAGAGCCACTTTGAAGCAGACATAGTTCATTTGAATCTGAGTTGATTGGAACAACATGAAATGAAATACTTTGCCTAAAGTTACAATGCATCAGAAACAGAACACACAACATTATTATCATGGGTCCAGCAGTCTAAACACAAAACCATGCTCCTTCACAACCACAAGATTAAGGTTTTGGTAAGCTGAAATACTGGATTAATCTATTTTCTCTAACTTTGTGTTAAGAGGCTTTTATTCTCTGCAATTGTATGACTTTTCTATCTGTAATATCTCGCATCTGTCCGACTTTAAACTCTTGCATTTCATTTCGTTATCATATAAGGCTGTTAAAATTGCATATCTGCATTTCTTTTGTTTGCTAATTGATAATGAGAATGATGGAAACGTATCCTTCTATGTCTAAGATATCTCCAAACTTTGTCTTTAATTAATTTTCTTATTCTGCTGGTAAACAGAATAATACATTTCCAAAATGCTCTATGCTTGTTTGATGTGTATGATGAAATTGTTTGATGAATTTCCCCATGCCCATTTGTACACAGCCGACAGAAGAACCTGAAGCTACATATACACACTTTGATGATGACGATGACTATGTAGAAGAAGTTGCAGAAATAGAACAAGTTTCCATGAGCCCAGCTATCCAAAGTTCCTCATCCTCCAGACAATATCCAATTTATGCTCAAGCTTTATATACATTCCAAGCCACAAACTCTGATGAGCTTGGTCTGGAGGAAAATGAAAATATTGAAGTGATAGGAGATGGTGATGGTGATGGCTGGGTACAGGTAAGCATTTGGTAAGAACACTTTAGTGGTCACCTTGGTGGTAAAATATGCCTGGTTCACTACATAAATAAAACTACTGGAATCACAAGAAACACAAAAGTGACAGCCATGCATAGGGTAAACACCAGTCAAAATATCTTTCTAATTAGCTGCATAAAAGGTTTCATTATAAATTCAAAATTCCTACAATTTATTGATTTCAAATTTCGGCACAAGGCCAACAACTTTGGGGCAGAGGGTAAGGCAATTACAACGACCCCTGTGTCCAAATGGTACTTATTTTATTTTCCCCAAAAGGATAAAAGGCAAAGTCAACCTTGACAGCATTTGAACTCAGAATGTAATGATGAATGAAATGTCATTAAGCATTTTGCCTGATAGGCTAATGATTCTGCCAGCTTACCACGTTATTTCCTTCAATATATTAACAACAGCTATTAAATAACACTCAGAAAAATATTTCTTAGTATTTTCAAATTTTTATTCTTGTTACACAAATTAAATTTAAAAAAAAAAAAGGTCTTTAATCTGGTCCCTACTCACATGATTTTAGTAGTTCTTAAAGTTCTTAAAGTAGTTAGCATCACCAAGTTGTTTTATCTTTCCCTAATTATCTTCTCTTTAACCACATATTCAGATGGGGAGCAGGAGATATTAAGAACCTATGAAGTAGTAGTAGTAGTGGTGGTATTACTACTACCATTTCTCAGCTCTGCTATAGTATAAGTTACATTGGGAAGGAGATTTCATTATCTTTCATATTTTATTGGAAAGCAAAAAGGATAGTATCGAAGTATTTCTAGAAAGCCAACTATATCTCAGGTCATTCATAAACACTGGTATACAGTATTTGTACTCAACTGCAACTGCAATTTTTCTATAATAATGTAACATTCTAAACTATACCTTCTTCTACTGGCCCTACTAAATACAATAATCATCATCACCATTGTCAACATCCTCATTTAACATGTTTTTCTATGGGTTGGAAGGGTCTCACAACATCTGACCACTCTTTATGATTTGTCACGCATGTACAATGACAGAGTAAAATCAGCCATCTTTATTGCTAAGTGAAGATGGTTCTTGTGGCCAAATGCGTTTCCTATCACTAAGCATGTTTTTGTGTAGACTTGGTGCATTTTATTATGCAACCAGTCCACATTTTACCAGACATTAAGCTCTAGACAGGGAGGCAGGTTCTTTTTAACAACACTAAAGAATCCAATCTACCCTGTTACATTATCATCAGTTTTTACCTTGCAGTCCTCAACATTATGCAGCAGCTTGCAGAACTAAAAGTACAAAGTACTATCAGTATTAGTTTGTTTTTTCTCCCTTTTCATTTTTATGACTTAGTCAGAAAAGGAAGAATAGTACCTCTGACCTTTTTCATGACATCCAAGAATGGTGAGAGGAAAGGTTGATATTGTATACAAAATGAAGATCTGACCCCAATGCTTACAAGAAAATTAGACTCAGTTGAAGGTATCTAAGCACCAGGGATGCTTAGTGTATCACTCAAAAATCTATCTTGCATATATTTTTTAAGTAATCTCATCTGTCTCCCAAATCAAACAAAGAACTATTTGAACACTTAGTGAGACTCCTCTATTATATTCCATACAGCCAAGTAAGTAGTTAGTGTAAAACTTGAAGAAATTTATTATAGATTATTATTAAATTCATGAATTAACACTCATATCTTGGCTAGTACTTTCCAACATCAAACCAATAAACATGTTACATTCCAAGAATGAAATCCTATTGGAGTTTTGTTATTTTCAAATCTCTAATTCTTTTCAAAGGATTTTATTTATATTAAAAACATTTAAGCAAACATTGATAGAAATGAAAAGGAAAGATAACTTGAAAGCCATTAAGATTTTGATTTTAACCCCATACATACCAACTTACCTGAGACCACTGTTGCTAAAATATCCATATTTAAATCAAAATGTCGATTGAAAATCTCATTGTAAAATAAAAAATATAATATTCCAGTTCGTCGACAACATTGCATACCAATATATAAAGTTATATATTCTACTAAACCCCTCCAAAATCTTGATTATGTTGAAAATTAACTTAAATAAATGAACATATTTATATAAGCTACTCATTAAAAATATAATCATGACAGAGAATATTGTTGATGTGTGGTTTTAGGGTAAGCATTTGTTGGTGTTGTTGCTACTGCTGTTCAACTCTGATTGGGCACAAAAATCAAATCAAAGAATCATATAATCAACATTCTTATCCGACCCATTCCATCATTATAGCTGACATTCAAATGTAAAATTCTTAGATCTACAGCTTAAAATACTTAGTCCACATTTCAATGATAATAGAGTTTGTGGAAACATGGTTGCTATATTGAACGATTACATGGGACACCCCTCATTTGCTTTTTGGAAAATGGTAAATTTAAGTGATAAGAAACACAAACTAATAATTGATGGTTGTTGTTTAACCCAAGATGAGTTCTGAATGAGCAAAGCCATGAATATCTTGTCTTTATTTCAAGCAGTTTTTCTAGATTTATGATGTCCATTTCTGAAATAATAGGTTATGATGTAGTGAACAACTGTGTTGAAGCTACCTTCTTGGCAACTGATGGTAACTGGTGTAAGAAGAAAATTATTAATATCAAAGTCCACCTCTGTGAATTTAAACTGACCCAACAAATTATTATGTATTTTAAAGTATAACATGAAAAGGTTAAGTAAGTAATGTCCTTTCTTTCCTGGAACTGCAACACTCTGGAATTCTCTCTACATTCATGCTTTTACTGAAAACATTATAATCTAAAAATCTTCAAGCTAAACATCAACTTCACCAGCCTGATGGAGGAGTGACATTGTACTATCTTCCCTGACTAACTTATAAAAAGATTTTTAAAAATTAGGAGTGGTTGTGTGGTAAGTAGCTTGCTTACGAACCACATGGTTCCGGGTTCAGTCCCACAGCGTGGCACCTTGGGCAAGTGTCTTCTACTATAGCCTTGGGCTGACCAAAGCCTTGTAAGTAGATTTGGTAGATGAAAACTGAAAGAAGCCTGTCGTATATATATATAGATATATATATTTATATGTGTGTGTGTGTATTTTGTGTGTCTGTGGTTGTCCCCCCAACATCACTTGACAACCAATGCTGGTGTGTTTACGTCCCCATAACTTAACAATTCGGCAAAAGAGACCGATAGAATAAGTACTAGGCTTACAAAGAATAAGTTCTGGGGTCGATTTGCTCAACTAAAGGCGGTGCTCCAGCATGGCCACAGTCAGATGACTGAATCAAGTAAAAGAGTATTAAGGTATAAGAAGTAGGAGTTGTAAAATGATAACAATAGTGATACTATATACATCTGTGTTCTGTTTATAGATAAATTTTTATTACATGAGGACATCAAAATGGAAATTAAATTTATATTTTATGTATTAGTTATACATGTAGATAAGTCGCAGATTTTTTACTCAAGAAAACAAGCACGAAAAACTGCATTCATCTTGTCTACTGAACTTTGTTCTGGTCTTGGAATTTACAGCCCACACTAACCCACACTGATATGCCCCCACATACAACATGTGCATATGTAAAGGATACATTGTGTAACATTGTTCTAATGCCAGTAAAAGAAAAAAATCCAAGAGTGGAATCTTTTTGATCATATGTCTACTGGATCAAGACTGAGTTGGAGCTAAACAAAAGCAAAAAAACACTTATCTAAATCAAAAGAAATTAAAGAAGTTAGCACCAAGCAATACAGTATCAGCTATTCTCATCAACTCCTGCAACTTGTACTGCTAGCAGCATTAGAAAGGACTGTGCTGCCAAAGCACCTGAAACAATGAAATCTTCTCTTGTCTAGAGGCTGATGGAGATGAAGAATAGTTTTGTGTGTCTTGTAGGTTTTATGATAATGCATGTGTGTATGTATGTATTTATGTATTGGATGGTGCTGATACTGCTCACATAGAACTTAGACTGATTTCTATTGAGTCATGAACCAACACACCCAAACCGTCCACCCATAGATACACCGGCTCATAACACTGCACTTTCTCTGACTACTACAGTGGCCTCTGATTCTCAGAGCTGACTGGTTTTTTACCACTTTTGCACTGTCTAAATATCTCCTGCACCTCTTACCACCCGTATTATGTCTTGGCAGTGGGGTGAAAAGTTTGCTTCCCACATAGTTCTGGGTTCAGCCACACTATGTTGCACCTTGATCAAATGTCTTCGACTATAGCCCTGGACTGGCCAAAGCTTTGTGAATGGATTTGGTAGAAGGAAACTGAATGAAGCCCATAGTGTGTGTGTTTATATATATATGTCTTTCTTTGTGTTTGTCCCCCCATTACTATCATGCAATTGATGTTGGTTTGTTTACATCCATGTAACTTACTAGTTTAGCATGATAAACCAGGAGAATAAGTACCAGGCTTACAAAAAAAAATAATAAGTGCTGGGATTGATTCATTTGATTAAAACTCTTTGAGATAGTGCCCCAGCATGGCCACTGTCCAATGATTGAAACAAGTAAAAGAGAAAAAATATATATATATAAACATTTCATGCAATCTCTATCTCATATCTTTCTTGGTATTCCTATTGAACAACATTGGATTGGATTAAATTGTCCATGTTCATCCCACTGCAGGACAAGGGCATTAGCATGTTCTCTCCACCAACCACGATCTGATGGGAGGCCATGAATATGAGCTTGAGATCATATTGGTTTGATGAACCTGCTCTCCTATGTTTGCTCAACATAGCTTAGCAGACAGATGCAGTTTTTATAATCATACTCAGGAGTAGTTAAATTGATTACATTGGCTCCAGTATTCAACTGGTACTTGTTTTATTGACCCTGAAAGGATAAAAGGCAAAGTTGACCTTGGCATAATTTGAACTCATTATGTAAGAACAGATGAAATACCATTAAGCAACTCACCTGGCATGCTAAAAATTCTGCCAATTCGACACCTATTGAACAACATTCATTACAATAATGGAAAAATTCAGATAAGCAAACTCCTTCCTGTAGAGAAGAACACATTAATATTTCTAGTTTTCCTGAGCCTTTAATAGTCAAGGCTGCAGACCCTTTTTTTTTTTTTAATACGATATTAAAATCATTACAAATATGCGTATGTGTGTACTTGGTTAATAAAGTTATTAAAATTTTTTTCATCACCCAATCAGAATTTAGATATATTTTTGTGAAAAAACATATACAGAGTTTTGTGCATTGGCACTCATCAGACTGTTAAACACATATATTCATGCTTTGAATTCTATATTCCCATTTGTATCACCAAACTCGTGGGGGGGGGGGTGTAGGTGGAGGCATGGCTGTATGGTAAGAAGCTTGCTTTCCAACTACATGGTTCTGGATTCGGTCCCACTCTGTGGCACCTTGGGCAAGTGTCTTCTACTATAGCCTCGGGCTGACCAAAGCCTTGTCAGGATAAAGCAGTAAGAGTTAACAACTGTCAAACTTGATGCATAAGAAAATCAGACATTTCATTCTTAATGACCTGATATATATGTACACACACTCACACACACATATGAATAAGTGTGTACATGTATTTATATATTTATATGCTTGCATCCACTTTCTATTTCCTCCTTATACATGTGTTTGTGTATGTACATGTGTATATAGGTAACTGAATAGATATAGACAAACATATAAAAATATATTTAAAAACAAATCTGAATGTATTACCAGAGGTTCTTTTGAAGGCATTATGTTCACATGACATATCATGAGTAAGTAAGTTTGGTAGGGACTCATCCTGCCCTTGATACTAAATTCAATCAGAAATCCTATTACTCTACAGAGACTCCTTACATGCGTGCACACACACACACACACACACACACATACACATGTACTTATGAATGTTTGCATCCGCTTGTCCAATTATTCTCCTTTCTTCTATTTCCTATCATTCCTGCTAGCTACCTGTTTCTCTATCTCTCTCTCTCTCACTCGCTCACTCTCTCTCTCTCTCTCTCTCTCTCTCTCCCCTTTCTCTTTCTCTCTCTTTCATTTGTTCTTTTCTAATTTCTTGTGTTTTAGGCCAAAGATTCACAAGGCCAAATTGGTTTCATTCCCGAAAGTTACGTTCGTTTCTTAGAAGATGGTGAGCAACCCAGTATGCAACCTACCACAACAGCATCAATGGAGACATACGATCCATCCAGTAGTTTGGATATGCCGTCAATGTCTTCACCACCTCATGCAGCTCTTTCCACTCCTGACCTGCCGCCAGCACCCGACATACCCCCAGCTACTGACTTGACTGCTGAAGAAATCAGAGCTGCTGGACAAGACAACAATGATATGCCGCCACCCCCAGACTTTACAATGACAAACCATATGGAACCACCAAGTGATGTTACTCATTACGATGTGGCATCTTCATTTTCCTCTGGAGACCTTGAAGTACAGCAAGCTACTGCCCAAACTACCTCAGAGATACCCGCTGTTCCAAACCTTCCACTGATTCCTAATGACGGTATGTACCTTTCTTGGAATATTTTTCTCCATTTTATTTTTATTGAGATTACACAAAATTTCAGTTGACATTTACGCTGGCACACACACACACACACACACACACACACACATGCATTATTTATTTGATACTGAGACTGCCTTTCGTTGCCACTCAGAGTTTGTTCCATATGTTGTGTTGATAAGCAGAAATGTAAAAACACTGAATATTGACCAAAACAAATGTCAAACTCAGATGAAAGTATTTAAAGACAGGACAAGAGGGGGAAACACATGGAACAGAGAGTCACTGAAGATGTCACAGAATGTGTGACAAAAGAACTTTGATAGACAAATAAACTAAAAATAATATGTATAAAAACTAAAGTGAAGATCAAATAAATAGTGCTTGTGTTTGATTGGGAAAAAATGACCATCCCCAAGTATAACAATATCTGTTTCAACACACATCAACACACAATTTCAAATCAAGAATCCTGCAAAACAAATACATAAACATCTATATATATATATATCTATATATATATATATATATATACACACACACACATTGTTTGTAAAAAACATAAATCTGAAAGAAGAAGCACACTCTAAGATGTGGAGCAGTATATATTAAAAATGGAGAAGGCTGGTTTATGGGATTGCCTTAGGTTTCCTGTCCTTAAAGGGTTTCTCCATATATTCAAGAAGTCATAGGCCAACAGGTTTTTGGGATCTGATGATACACTATAAAGCTAAACCCTTTATGGACGAGAAACCTAAGGTAATACCATAAGCTGGCCTTCTCCATTTTTAATACACACACACACACACACACACATTTTTTTAATCAGAACATTATAAAAGTAACTTAAGAAACAAGAGTTTTATGCATGGTACTTATCAAAGTTTGATAAACCCCACTCACTTTCTATTGATTAAAAAGAAATATAACATGAGTATATAATACTTATGTATAGAGTTCTGTTTCTCCTCTTTGTTCTGGAGAAGTTACACACAGAGAAATGTGTGCCTAGTTCTTTGTTCATATATAGTTTACATTGTTGATATTTATTGATGATTGATGACTACAATTTATTTTAGTCATAAAATAATATAAAAAATATATTTGTATATTACTATTGTATACTTATATAATTGCAAATTTCTGAATGTATGTATATGTATGTATTTGTTAAAGGTAAGCAGAAACTATACAATCTTAAGTAGCAATAAAAGCAATCAGTTTGATTCTCACCCTAAGTTGTCAAGGAAGTTCTCATATTGCCTAACATCTGCAAATGGAGCTGACTCATCATAATCATATGTTGAATATACTTCCTGAGTTGATTTTTTTTTTCCTATTCTAAATGTATAAAAACATTTGAAACTAAAAATATTTAGGAAAGAACTCAATAAAAACGAACTTCTTTGAGAAATTTTTAGTTTTAATCTTTCAAACTCTGAGCATTCACAAATGTTAATAAACATATTTATTTTCAAATTTTGCTTACAGGTGAAATTTGGGCTAGAGCTCTTTATGATTATGAGGGAAATACAGATGATGAACTATCTTTTACTGAGGGTACATATATTAGAATAATTAGAAAAGATGAAAACGGCATTGATGATGGATTCTGGCAGGGGGAAATTGAAGGAGAGATTGGAGTTTTCCCTTCCCTAGTTGTGGAAGAATTAATTGAAAATGGTGAACCAGAAGTAAGCAAATTTCTATCATTTTTATTGGAAATATGCGTTTGTGTATGTATGTGTGCATGTGTGTGTGTATGTATGTATATATATATATATATATATATATATATATATATATATTTATATATATATTTGTGTGTGTGTATGTGTGTGCATATATGCATGTGGCTTCAATTGATTTTTTTTATAAAAATTTTCCATCCTGTAGTTGTATTAGTGTTATTGTTTTTTCCTTTTCTTTCTTTTTTTTTTTTTTTTTTTTTTTTTTTTTTTGCTGTTTTTAATTTTACCTTACTTAAATAAAATGAAAATAGTTGATATTACCATATACAACCTCTGATGTCTGTGATAAAATGTTGAAACATTAAGCTAGCTCTAAGATCAATAACCTTAATAAATGAATTTATTATACTCTACATTTAAAATATAGTCAGTCTTTTATCGAACTTTGGTCTTAGTTATTGATGGGAAATATGCAATAATAATAATAATAATAATAATAATAATGGGTTCAAATTTTGGCACAAGGCCAACAAATTTGGGGGTGGGAATAAGTCAGTTATATCGACCCCATTATTCAACTGGTACTTATTTTACCAAACCTGAAAAGCTGAAAAGCAAAGTCAACCTCCATGCAATTTGAACTCAGAATGTAAAGACAGACAAAATGCTACTAAACATTTTCCCCGGCATGCCAATGATTCTGCCAACATGCTAATAATGATAATAATAATAATAATAATCCTTTCTACTAAAGGCACAAGGCCTGAAATTTTGGAGGAAGGGACGAGTCAATTACATTGATCCCAGTGCTTCACTGATACTTAATTTATCAACCCTGAAAGGATGAAAGGCAAAGTCAACCTTGGCAGAACATAAAGACAGGCGAAATATTGCTAAGCATTTTGCCCAGTGTGCTAACAATTCTGCCCGCTCACTGCCCTAATGATGATGATAATAACAATAGCAATTAAAACAGATTTTTAACAACTGTTGCTCCAAGTTTTGCATTAACACTTTACAATATGGCTGAAATACTTTTTAAGATTACAGGTTTATGCTATTGAGAGAAAATTTTCCTGATATTTTATACTAAGTCTTTTGTTAGAAAAAGAGGAAAATTGTTTTATTCTCTTCATCCATCAAGGAATGATTACTGCGCTTCCAACAAACAACACAAAAAAAAAGCTTACTTTTTTTCTCTGATAAATGACTTTGTCCTATATATCAAGAGAAATTCTCATAACAGCAATTGAAATTTGAAAAAAAATAATTTGAAAAAAAAAATATGTGAGACTATATGTTCACATTGATTTTATAATATTTTATAACAAAATTCATACATGCAAAAATATTCTGAAATTAATATCAAGTATTCCTTACTAACGATTTCATTTAGAAAAATATTTTATAAATGTTCTTAGGTTGTTGATATTTAATTTCAAGTCAACTTTGATTGAGCAAAGCTATAACTGAAAATGTTACAACCTCAACTACCCCAACTTTTTAGAGACTTCTAAAGTTATGTTATTTAATGTGTATTCCTTCTTTTTAAGACAATGGAGGTATGATTTGAGATGGTTGTGGCTGATATTTCTTCCAAATCAAACTGCCCCATTAATATAACCTTATTTAGCTCAAAAAGGCTCATAGTTTATAGACACTCAAATGCAACAGCCATATTTAATTTTTTTTTTTTTTTACTATTATTTTAGACATATTTTTTCCTTGAAGACTTTTTCCTCTGATGGCTTGGTCCAATATATCATGAGAAATTCTTCTCATAACAGCAAATGAATATGAACCTAAAAATTTACTTCTGATTTCATATTGAACATCATCATCATCATCTTTTAACATCCATTTTCCATGCTGGCATGGATTGGGTGGTTTGACTGACATCTGGAGAGCTAGTGGCTGCACCAAGTTCCAATCTGATTTGGCATGGTTTTTACAGCTGGATGCCCTTCCTAATGTCAACCACTCCAAGAGTGTCATGAGTGCTTTATATGTGCCACTGGCATGGGTGCCAGTTACATAACACCAGCATCAGCAATGACTATTATCTCACTTGGCTCGACAGGTCTTTTCAAGCACAGTATATCACCAAAGGTCTCGGTCACTTGTCATTACTTCCGTGAGGCCCAACATTTGAATGGTACTTTTTATATGCCAGTTACATGACACTGGCATCAGCCATGACTGCAATTTCACTTGGCTTCACAGGCCTTCTCAAGCACAGCATAAACATGTTAATTTAAAAGTGTTTATAATTAATGATTTCAATTAAATCCTTTAGAATACTACATAATATTGCTTGCAAAATATTTGCTTTTGCTGCAGTATAACACCATACTCCCAAAAATCAAATTCACTTTCCACAGGATTAAATTGTTAATTTATTTTAATTAATTTATATCTTAAAGTTGTCTCCCCTGCCTTTTTTTTATCAGAATTATCATTAAGGTTAATAACTTTTTCTTTCTACTCACTTATAGTGTGTAATAATTTTTATCAAATTTCTTTGGTTTCCAACTACATTAAGTATATTGATGCACACTTTAGTACTTGCATTTCATGCAGCTGGTGTTTCTATGTATTTGTTGCCTTTGCCATTTTTCTAACATTTTTTACCCTCATTTACCATGCGACTTTGGTTGTATGATTGTAATCTCAAATATATGTATACATATAGGCAGTTTGAATATATATATATATATATATATATATATATATATATATATATATATATATATATATATATACATACATATATATATATACATATATATATATACATATATATATATATATATATATATATATATATATATATATATATATACATATTTATATATTTATATATATATATATATATATATATATATATGTGTGTGTGTGTGTGTCTTAATCTTTTATTTTTATTTATTTTTTTTCCTATTATTATTTAATATTATTTCTCTTGTTTGAAGGAAAGTCTTGAAACTTCCGGGTAAGGTTTAAAATTCAAACAAAAGGTCTTTTGGTGCGGCATTGCTTCTTCATTAACATTGCTTTCTTAGTGAATATTAACAAAAAATATTTATAACAATAACATGTCAGTGAAATATATTCTATCGAAATTATTTAAAAGCAAGTAACAACAGCAGCTAAATAGCTTTGCAGGTGGTGTGAGATTTAATCAAAGCATGTTCATTTTCATTCTCTTTTCTCTTATTAATTTTGTTTTTTTTTGTTTTTCTTATTCCTGCTTTATTTATTTTGTTCAAAAGTATTTTTGCTTAAATAAGAAACAAATTTGGTTTTTATAACTATTATTTATGCTTTGAGGTATGGGATAATATCATCTAATAACATTGTTCCAGATCAGATTCTGCATGCAATGGTATCACTCACTTCTAACTAAGTGGTAGACTTAAACTTTTGCCCAGTCTGACACCATCATCTAAACTTTGGGAAACTTTAGTGGACTCCATACCATACTGCTGTATTTATTTTGATCCCAGTTTCTGAGTGGAGAATATCTCATTTGTTCCTTTGTTTTTACTCTTAGACAATTTTTAAAATAAATTTCTTTTAATCCCTGAAAACATTTCACTTAATATATAGAGCCAATGGATCTTGGGAAAGTATAAACGTCACTAACTACTGTAAAAAAAAGTACATTGTATGGTAGCATTTTAAAAGAAAGGTAAAATAGTTATCTTAATTTATGGATTTTTTTTTTATTGTTCATATTTATGTACAGAAACTGAATTTCAAATATCAGATTTGAAAAATTGACTGGATATTGAATAACTGTTCTTTATAGTGACCCTCCATGGCTTACTAAATGGCCTAAACAGCCTAAATTGAACATCCACAACTGTTGGCAGAAGTTCTACTAATTGAAGAACTTGTCCAATTCATGTAAAAATCCTCTCCTCTATAGAAGAGTGCAACACATTTTAAAGGCTTGTCAATATCTTTTCCGCTTGCTGTTTCCCAATGAAGCTTTCATGCTAAAAGTTTGGTTAAAGAGTCTGATCTGAATATTTTAATATAGTTACACATGTTTGTGTTGGTTTATTTATATACACATTTGAGCTAAGTTCCTGTAACAAGTTTCCTAAACTTTAAGTTGCACGGGGTTGAATGAAACTATTTTAAATAATAATAATGTGTGTGTAAATATATATATATATATATATATATATATATATATATAAGATTCAGTTGAATTAGGTACGTAAATTGAAGCACGAAGTCAGTCTGGTATAGTACGCACAGCTCCAAGTTAGGTCAGTAGAATGTAAATAAGATGTCCAGGTATCAATACATTACAACCATTTCAAGTGACTCCATTTTAAATCAGTTTTAAAGAAATGCTCTCCTCAGAAGTAGATGACCATATAGATTTCCAACATAAAGGATATAACAAATTTATATCAATACTAGAAACGTATTTTTAGTGCTCAAAGTTGATTTCTATTGTCCTCTACTTTTCTCACTCCTGCCTTTACATCATAGCTCCAGGATCATTTGGTTTGATACTAAAATTAACACCCTCACTCATTACTCTATCTCAGTGTGTCTCTTTTGCAAATATACTTACCTCACATCTTAATCAAAATCATCTTTTGTTCCATTAATTACTATTTAATGTCTTAATATTATTTTAATTTGTTTACTGATTAATCATTGGAATGTGTTTATAAAAAGAACATCATTTACAAGGATTTTAGGCAATTATATCCAGAAACACACCTTTCTATTTTATCAGCCTTGATATGAACTAAGGCAAAGTAGATCTGGACAAAAAAAGACAAAGTATAGATATAGAGCATTGGGCTCACAATCATGGGGTAGTGAGTTCAATTTCTGGACCAAGCTGTGTTGTGTTCTTGGGCAAGACACTTTATATCACATTGCTCCAGTTCACTCAGCTGTAGAAATGAGTTGCAACATTACTGGTGCCAAGCTGTATTGACCTTTTCCTTTCCTTTGGATAACATCGGTGGCATGGAGAGGGGAGGCTGGTATGCATGGACGACTGCTGGTCTTCCTTAAACAACCTTGTCTGGACCTGTGCCTCGAAGGGTAACTTTCTAGGTGCAATTCCATGGTCATTCATGACCAATGAGGGTCTTTACCCTTATACATATACATGTGAATCTAGCTGATTTCTGCAATTTCCACCTTCCAAATTTCACTTCCAAGGTTTTGGTCAACCCAAAGCTTATGCTAGAAGACACCTGCTCAAGATGCCTGCTTTGGGATTGAACCCAAAAAAATATATAATTGTAAGGTGAACTTAACTTCTTAACAACACAGTTGTATCTAGAACCATTCATATGGTAAATCAAAAGTCAACCTGAATCACAATCAAGTAACAAAGTCTACATTTTGTTTCATTTTTCTTTTTATATTTTGTTTTCAAGTACATTTTTTTTACTGTTTTATTTTTGTGCTTTTTCTTCATTTTTATTTTAAACGTTTTTTTCAATTTTTCTCATTTTACATTGTTGAAAAATCAAGCAAATCCTGTTTCATTTTGGATGTTTAATTGACTGGTCACAGTTTGAATGTTAACTGAAAGCAAATTTTCATTGAATTTACTTGGCAGATATGTTCAGGTTTATAAGTCACCACCAATGTTCAATTGTCTACTTTTTTAATATAGTTTTCTCATCCAGTTCTATGACTCTGGACTAATTAAATCTGCTGTATATGCTACATGTATTTAGTTTCGTGGACTTTTGCCTAATGTTCAGATGACAAGACCAGTACTCTATAATTCTGAAAGAAAATTCTTAGCAACTACACAAATACCAACACAACTACATATATTCAAAGTCATAATTCCTAGACAATAGTTAGTTAATGATCACCAGTTGTAAGATATATTTAGTTCTGGCCTTAAATATTATTCAGACTTAGATATTACTTTCAACTAGAACTCAATGGAAGAATCATAAATAATAATTAACTGATCAGTCAATTAATTAGTAACTCTAAAAGAGAATTTAGAAAAGAAAAAGGTAAATGTTTCTCATCGTTGTTCAATCAACCTTCTAGAAATAGCAGCAATATCTGTCATATCGTATTCTTGTCTTTAAAGGGAAGAACACACAAGATAATGTAAACTTAAACAGCCTCTAAAGATGACAGAGTGGTCATGGCTGGAATGCCTTTATTCATAGTTCTGCTCATTTAGAATTTACCTGGAAGTAAACTACAACACTGGTTTCATGTTCAATTGTAGAAAAACCATGGTTATATTTCTATCCAGAACCTGAAGCTTAAATCATAATGCATTTAGTCTGAGTATAATTCAGGTCACTTATCAGCTCTTGTTTAGCTCACCAACAATATCCTACAAAGCACAAACACTTTTCCCTTATTATGGTGGAAACAGGCAGGATATCTCCATACAACTGTTTCTTGATGGGATGAGTTCTCCAAGATATGTTTAAGACTGCTCTTAACATTCAGGTGTAAGTTCCATCTAGCTTAGATTTGGTAAGTATCCAGGCTGTTGCTCTATATAAAATGACAGACTCTACAGTTGCACAAAAAAAATTCTATTTAAAGAAGAGTAGTGTCACCTTCTACCTTAAAGATTTTGCCCTCGAGGCATTACTTATGGCAGGAAAAAATAAAGTTGGATACTTTTTAGATGCACCTCATAGACTAATTCACCAGAGACACTGAGTACTAACCAAAAGACTTGCTTCAACTAATGCAGGACGGAGCTGGATTGTGTGTGGGGGTTTAAAATGTCTGAGCAAGCTCAACTAGATGATGAGGATAATTCAGGTGCTGTCGAAGATACCAAATTCAGAAAACACATGAACACTTTCCGACACTGAGATAATAGATCAAATACTAGAGCAGAGCAAAGCTCAAAACAGTATAATCCTTTACAAATGACACAACTAAAACTTGAATGATTATAAATCAACTAACATATATAATTTAAAAAAGAGAGTTTCACCAAAATATGCATTAAAAAATTTACCATAATTTCAGCTTGATATGCTCTTTCTCATGGTGAACAAATGACATGGCTAAAACTTGGATGATTATAAATCAACTAACATATATAATAAAAAATAATAGATATTCAGTTGTTTCACCAATGTATACATAAAAAGGTTTACCATAATTTCAATTTGTGACATTCTCTTTCTTCTGATGGTCCACTTAACTGGTTTTTAACCCTGAATTCTTTAATCACTAGTCAATAAAGAGAAGCACATAGCCTGACCAAGAAGTATGGTCTCCACAACCAAATGCATGTCTCATTTTGTAGAAAGAACAAAATCAGTTGGACTGTTATATCCCATAGGCAGTCAGCTGATTTTCCGAAGTTTATGTTTGAAAATGGTAAAATAGTTACTATCTCAGATTTGCATGATTCAACCTTGCTTCATGCCTGATGTTATGGCTATATATGTGATAGAATGATGATTAAGCAGCTTGTCAGAGTGATAACTAGTGTACATAGTAAACAACTAAGTTAACACAGTAACCATTTGAGCAATCATTCTGTTTAGACTTAGTAAAAATGGTAACAAAATCACAGCATTTGGTCTGTATATGTAAATACAATATTTTTATGTGCACAGTTACATACACATACATTATTGTTACATACATACATACATACATACATCATCATCATTATTTCAATATCATCTTTCTGTGCTTGCATGAATCAGGCAAAATTCATTGGGGTAGATTCTTTTACATCTGGACACTCTTCTTGACATCAATTCTCACCTGTTTCCAAGCAAGGTAAGATTTCCCATAATGTGACATAGGAGATTGGCAATGAAGAACACTGCTTGTTTGATGGTAATGCTTGATTACAACTATTGCATGATGTCAAGATAAGGAGATACAAATGCACACACAGACATGTTCAACAGCTTTCTTTCAGTTACTGTCATATATATATATATATATATATATATATATATATTATTTTTTAAGTGAAAGAAGTTACAAAGTGACTCAAGAGCTAAGAGATTAGTGGTACTTATCAAAATGATGTAACAATGTTTTATCCCCCTCTTACTTATATATATATATATATATATATATATATATATATATATATGAAAGGGTACTCAAAAGTAATTGGAAACAGGCTTTGTGGAACAAGCCCATTATAGTTTTGGCTTTCACCACTAGAATCCACTTGATGTGTCCCTCAGGCATCAGTATGTTGACCAGTGGCATCAAGTGTAGTCCTACTGCCACCTGGTGCATCTTTGCTTTGCAGTGCTTCTCCCGCATTTGTCAATTTTTGCGATGTCTGAAATGAAGGAACAGCACCTAAAAAAGTTGTCATGCTCCAGACGGCTTACAAGGATGCTGCCATGTGCAAAATGCAAGTTTATGAATGGTTTTCACGCTTTAGGAATGGTCACTTGTTACTTGAAGACCAACCTCATTCAAGGCATCCATCAACCTCCCAAACAAATGAAAATCCATGAACTGATCTTGGGGGACCATCAATGAATAATTGTTGAACTTTCTTATATGACTGGTGTGTCCTGGAGCTCCTGCCAAAAAATTTGGAGCAAGGAATTGTGAATGAAAAGAGTTGCAGCAAAATTTGTGCCTCGCCTGCTCACAGAAGATCAAAAGCAGTCACAACTGAATGTGTGCCGTGAACTGAAACAACAGTTGGAAATTGATCCTGACCTTTGTTTATAGGTCATCACTGGTGACGAAAGCTGGTGCTATGGAATTTGCAGATGTAGAAGAGGTGAAGAAAGAAGTGTCAGAGGCATTAAAAGGCATCACTTTGCATGAGTTCCAGCACTGCTTTGAACAGTGGAAAACACATCTGGACAGATGTATTGCTTCAAATGGAGCAATACATTGAAGGCAATAAAAGTGTAAACATGTAAAACTAAAGGAATAAAATATTGCAAAATTCCAGTTTCTTTTGGGTACCCCCTCTTATATATATATATATACACACACACATACTTACATATGTGCATATATTTACATCCATGTATACACACATGTATACATGAATACATACATACACATACATGTACACCTACTCTATCCACATTACAAGTTCAGGTTTATACCTGTAATTTTGGGGCACTGGAATATGTAGCACACTGCCTAAATACCAGTTATGAGAAATTAGGCTTCTCAAGCCAGAAAGGGGAAAGCTGATTTGAAGACTACAGATCCAAGCCATCACTAGAACTGTAAAAATCTGTAAAACTTTCCAAAAGCTTATCATTTAAGTATATATGAGTATGTCTAGATATGCAACTATATGCATGAGAATACATGCACAAAACAAAACATACAAATCTGCACATGCACTGACTCCAAATGCTGCACATATACATACATGCAAAAACATCCTGTTGATATTTTGAGATTCCAATAAAGGAGTCTTGGATCTAGGTTAGAAACTGACTCTTTCTCTGTTGGCAAGAAATCTTGAAATAAAGCTGAATAAGGACATACATGTATATAAAGAGGGAGAAAAATTATTACATTGGTCAATCATCATAGATTTTAACATCCATTTTACCATACTTGCATGAGTCGATATGAATTAAAAAAATTTCAAATGAAATGTAATATTAATTTATACTTTTTGTTTTTATCTTTTCAAGCAGGATTTGCTGACTCCTGTAAAAGGTGGTCCCCCAGATTTTGCCCCACCTCCTCCAGTTATGGTCACATTACCAACACCAGATAGATTAACACCACCTTCATTATCAAATGGCCAAGGTAAATAAATTTCTTCTTATCAATTCAGGGTTACTACAGGTATACGTCTGCTATACTTTAAAAGCCTTTTAACTCATTCGAATTCTAATTTATAAGATTCTCTTCCACAGCAAAAGCTACTAAGTGTTCTAGATAGCCAGCTTTTTGCATTTTTCTCCCGGACTATTTTAAAATTCAATAAGTCTAATACACAGTCATTTTCTAAAATAAAAGTTTATATTATATATTTCATCAGCCCCTCGTGGTTTCTATGGCTGGATGCTCTTCCTAATGCCAATTGCTTAACAGAGAGTGTCAGGTGCTTTTTACATGCCACCAGCACGGGTGCATTTACACAGCACCAGCACAAGTGTTTTTATGTGGTACCAGCACCTAAAAAGACAAGCCTGTATGTATGGAAGACAGTAGTTTTACTTAACTTGACATGTCTTTTCAAGTACAGCCAATACATCCCCCATAACGATATTCTTTTTCTTCTTTCTTTCCTTTTCTTTCTCATTTTCTTCCTACTCTTTGGCTCTAAACTTTTTGGTTGCTTTTTTGGGGGTTTTTTTTTCTTTTTTGCTATTGATTTTTCTGTTCAGTTGGACTCACCATTGTGTTATGGCTGACTTAGGAATTCTGTGCTGCATGTAAACTTCATTAAAGTAATTGCCACCTGATGATTAACTATGTTGAGAAGAGTTCATTGCCTAACACTTGTATATTGAGTGACAGCTGGTTAAGAAACATATACTCTTTACTCTTTATTCTTTTAGTTGTTTCAGTCATTTGACTGCGGCCATGCTGGAGCACCGCCTTTAGTCGAGCAAATCGACCCCAGGACTTATTCTTTGGAAGCCTAGTACTTATTCTATCGGTCTCTTTTGCCGAACCACTAAGTTACGGGGACCTAAACACACCACCATCAGTTATCAGGTGATAGAGAGGAGGGGCACAGACACAAACATATACACACACAAACATATACACACACATACATATATATATATACATATATATGACGGACTTCTTTCAGTTTCCGTCTACCAAATCCACTCACAAGGCTTTGGTCAGCCCGAGACTATAGTAGAAGACATTTGCCCAAGGTGCCATGTTGTGGGAATGAACCCGGAACCATGTGGTTGGTAAGCAAGCTACTTACCACACAGCCACTCCTGCGCCTATGTAGCTTCTCAATTTGGAACTTTATTTGCATTTTAAGCAACATTAGTTGCTAATAGTGAGCTGTATAAAAACTATCCGTTTCACAGATTTTTTTGCAATTTCAATTTGGGGGAAAATGTGTAACCCTCAATGTCAATAAATTGTTATTGTATCTTACTGTATACTGTCCACTTTTTGTTCTCTATATTGACTGCCTACTGCTTGAAGCTTACAAACTTCCTACTTTTGGATCCCTGAACCATATTTATATATGGGATAGAACTTTCCTTAACCATCAACATAAACTTTCTCACTCACATCACCTGGATCTTCTGAAAATGTAACTTCCCAGATAAAGTGCACTTCATATTCAAGGTTCTGATGAAGCTATTGGATGTTATGCTGATACTCAACTAAGAGTTCACCACATCTTATAGCAGAAACAGCTGTAAGCTAATGAAGTTCAATACATAACATTTGGTTTTTCTGATGTTTTTATTACCACTCTATATTCATATATTACTATGTTCTGGACCGTACATATATTGAGTTCTACACCAGATTATTAGTCTTGCTAAGTCTAAGCAAAATATCATATATATTAAGGCAATTATTTCTAAATATTTTTTTTATATAAATTTCAGCAAAAACTGATGATTCCACTTCAACAACAACTACTACTACAACCACAACCACAGCTTCTACTGGAGAACAAGTATCTGAACCAAAGGAATGTGAAAAACCACCAACTTCTGACATTGAAGATTCTTCTGATTCTGCTGCTGCATCTGAAGAAACCAAAGATGTAAATGCAGTAGCAGAGACTGAAGTAGTTGATGCAGAACAAAGCAAAACAACTGATTCTAGTAAGCCTGAAGAATCTACAAAACAAACATCTGGTTCTTTGGATCAAGTAGAATCAGCTGTCGAGTCAGATTTATCTGACCAACAGCAGAATTTAGACTCTAAACCCGGCTCACTTGACCAGTCACAAGATAAGGCAGAATCCATTGGAGACACTGAGTCTCTGGAGAAAACAGAATCATCATCTAAAACCAAATCTGCTAATGAATCAGAATCTTCTGAACAAGCAACTTCTCTGAAAGATTCAAGTTCACTGGATAAATCTAGTCTGTATGAGGAGACCAGTACAGACTCCAAAACACATGGGGAAGATTCTGTAAGTTTAAAATATCATTTTTCAATATTTTCTTAATCATTTTCCATTGCAGGAAATCCTTAATTATGATTGTAGATTTATCTTTCTTTTTCTCTCAGAAAATGCTGGTGCAACTGAAGACTATTGATCTTAGTCCTCTCTTATTAAAACTAATTTCCACTACTACTCATCAGATCCACATATGGAAATACTAAGATTTTCTTATTATTTCTGCTAATGTTGTTCTTGTGGATGTTATTTTTGTTCTCAAATGTACTGTTGTATACAATGACGCAATGGTATTTCTCTTTTATTTCATGTATCTTGTTCCAGAAACAAAAAAGTTTATCCAGCTATCTCTATAGTTTAATTTCTTTTTGTGTTTCTTCAGTTTATTTTTGGTTTGTTTTTATTTGTAGATATACATTTTCCATTGATTAAAAATGATATATTTTATAGGTTTTTTTTTATATAACTACACTGATAGTAGAAGACTTAAAGAACAAGAAAAATTGGTTTCCTAGTTTTAATCATAATAATTATTAAGGACAGCAAGAATACTGAAGTTGCCAGTAAAAGGAAGTGTTGATAAGTTATAAAGAAAGGCTTTGTGGAAAACAAGACAGATGAGTAGGTGTGTGTGTGTATATATATATATATATATATATATATATATATATATATATATATATATATTATATATATAAATATGCATGTGTGTGTGTATATATATGTATGTATGTATATGTAAGTAAATATATTTATCAAAGTATTATATATCCATTATGGCTGATTTTACCAATCGGTATTTATATATATCTATGTGTGTATAGTATATATATATATATATATATATATATATATATATATATATATGTATATGTATATATATATATATATATATATATATATATATATGTATATGTATATATATATATATATATATATATATATATATATATATATATATATATATATATATATATATATGTATATATATATATATATATATATATATATATATATATATATATATAATTATCATCGTTTAACGTCCGTCTTCCATGCTAGCATGGGTGGGACAGTTTCACAAGAGCCGGTCAGGAAGAAGCCTGCACCAGACTTCTGTAAATTGTTTTGGCAGGATTTTTACAGCTGGATGCCCTTCCCAACACCAGCCACTCAGTAGAGTGGACTTAGTGCTTTTTACATGGCACAAGCACAGGCAAGGTCAGTTTTGGTAAGGTTTTCACAGCTGGATGCCCTTCCAAACACTAACCATTTTACACTGTGGACTGGGTGCTTTTAAGTGGCACCTACACTGGCAGAGTCATCAAGTGCTTGTAAGACAAAAAAAAAAGTGAAAAGTTTTCTTGTAACGTGTAGGTGGAACACACAGGTTGGGGACTAGCAGATAGCAGTAATACAGTGAGACAGGGCGTGTGGATGGAACACACAGGTTAGGAACTAGTAGAGAGCAATGATAAAGTGGTACAGGGCCAAGAAGACAGGGTTGGGGAGTGGGAGGTAAGCATAGTGCATGAAGCAGAAATATTGAGGGAAGAGAAGAGATGTAGAGACATGTTTGGGTTTGTTGTGGTAGGGTGTGTAAGAAGTTTTCTTGTTAAGTGTGGGTGGGACTCACAGCACTTCTAGAACTCAGTTTTGCTGATATGTGTGGGTCTTCACTAGAACTTCATATCGCCAGACGTCTCGGTCCATTATCATTTCTTCCGTTAGACCCAACGTCCTGAGATCAGTCCTTACCACTTCATCCCATGTCTTCTTGGGTCTCCCTCTTCTACAGGCACCATCCACTTTCAGTGATTGGCACATCTTTATACAGCTGTCTTCATTCACACACATCACATGTCCAAACCAATGCAGTCTTCTCTCTTGCATGTTACATTTGATTCCTCTTATGCCCAACTTTTCTCTCAATATATTTGCACTTTGCCATACATGTGAACTGATGTTGCACATCCAATGGAGCATACAACCTTTGTTCCTCTCCAGTCTACACATGTCTTCTCCATTCAGAGCCCATGTCTCACTACCATGGAGTATAGCCGTTCGTACACAAACATCATATAGTCTACCTTTCACTCTGAGAGAGAATCCTTTTGTTACCAACAGAGGTAGTAGTTCTCTGAACTTCCTCCACCCAATTCTTATTCTAGAAACAATACTTTCAGAACATCCTCTACCATTGATAAATTAGTCACCTTCAGGTGTGTTTATGTCCCCATAACTTAGCAGTTCAATAAAAGTGACTGATAGAATAAGTACTAGATTTACAAAGAATAAGTTCTGGGGTCGATTTGTTTGACTAGAGGCAGTACTCCAGCATGGCTGCAGTCAAATGACTGAAACAAAAAAAAGAAAAAAGAAATAGACAGAAAATTGACTTTTTAGAAGAATCTGTATGTTTTAAAGTTTTTTGTTTGTTTGTTTGTTTTTTAAATTTCCTAAAACCTTGGTGTAAAAATTGTTTACAAAGAACACTTTTAGTACTTTTTACTTATTATTTGTATTATGTTGTTGCTTATACTAAGTATTTAATAGAAATATTTCGTTCAATTAGTAAATTTTTCCTTGTCAAATATGTGTGTGTAGTAAATATTTGTTATTTGGGAACAGTTTTACTAATGTCTACTCTTCCTTCCAGACCCACTCAATGATATAGTAGGTGAGTAATTAAGGAGCTTGTCTATTGTATCATTCTTTTTTTTTTGTTGTTGTTTTGGCTCCTCACCAATTTTTTGTTTACTTTAATCATAATATGATATTGTAATAAATATTGTATGTATTGCTCTAAATATTTTTATATATGTATGTATATGTATGAATGCGTGTATGTGTCTGTGTATGTGTGAGTGGATTTATCTCACATTGTATGTTTCAGTGGGTGTTTTTGTGGATCTATGCATTTATTTTCCTTCTTTCTATATGTTTCTTTTCAACATCTACTCTTTTCTGTAAATTTTGTCAAGATTTTAACATGGCCTTATTTCACAGAAAAATGTTCATTAATATATTGAAAAAAAAAATATCAATAAATGAAAAAATTATTAAAAGATATATTACAATTCATCATTACTGATACAATTGATTTTCTTTCTTTCTTTCTTTCTTTCTTTCCCTCTCTCTCTCTTTCTCTTTCTCCTCTTTCTCTCTCTGTCACACACACTTACACACCACATTCACCCTCTCAATCACACACAAACTAGTATCATCTTGATCGCTATTTATCCATCACAGAAAAATATGTTAACCATAATAATATATTGTAAATTTTATAAGAATTAAATTTGTGCCATTTTTGTTCTACACTATTCTATTTTAACATCAACACAAAATTTATCTCAAATTCCTTCATCACAGTTTAAAACAGATTGTTGTACTGTATATTTGTGTGTATGTATGTGTATGTATTTATGTATGTTCATGTGTATGCTTATGTGTATGTGTGTATGTATGTGTATACACATACACACAAACACACATGCAAATACACACACACACACAGATAATATATATATGTATTTATATATGCATACATACATACATACATACATATATATATATATATATATATATATATATATATATATATATATATATATATAAGAGAGAGAGAGAGAGAGAGAGAGAGACATATAAGTATATGTAAGTGCATGTTTCTATGTGAGAGAGACAGAAAGAATGATAAAGAGAGACATTTCCATCAGTAATATTCAGTTGTAGTTAATTTATTTTCTGCGTGTTATTTTCTTATTTATTGATGTTTTATATCTTATGTACACATGGTTTCATCCATCAAAATTTTTTATTGATTTTGCAAAGGAAAAATGGCCTCACCTAATGTAACATAACATTTATGAAACTAAGTAAGGCTGTATATTTATAGGTCCTGCTCTGACTGAGAAGGTTTGTTCTGATAGAGAAGTGTTTTTCTTAGTCCACACACTGTACACTGATGTTCCCTTATATTAGAGGCTGTGAGGGTGTGGTTTATGAGCTTCTCTTCAGGCCTCTTCTTCAGCAGTTTAAGATACAAACTCCTTTTAGCACCTAGTGCTAACTTCCTTCCATGCAGTCCTTGCTTGTGCAATAGCTTCTTATAAATTTAGGTTCATTTTACAGTCTTGAGTGCACTTTACAGCTGCACCTTCCATTTGCAAGCTCAAAAGCTTACTTTTGTCTTTGTATAGTCAGATATTCTGACAACTTGTCCAGCCTAACTTGTCCAGCCTTTTCAAAAAATTTTACGTGCCGGTCCCCTTACAGTTTTTTGATGATTTGCTGTCCCCTATCAAATGGAGGATAATCAACATAAAAAAAAATAACATACATTCGTGTACCATAGTTTCTGGACTATGAACTGCACTGCCCATAGACCTGCAACTCCATAAACCACAACTTAATCCAGACAATACCCCCATTGGGATACAATAAATGCACATTAAAATATGGAGAATCAGTTGATCAATTGGTTACTGAATGAATGAGAAGTGCATAATACCGACAGCACATGCATGATCAACCATTATACCTGCATATTTTCTATCTGCCAATCACACGACTTGTACAACAAGTGTGATTAGCAAATGAGTGTGTAGGAGTGAGGTGGGTTTTTGTGGCCATTGACAAAAAAGAATAATAGGATACTAAAAATTGAAAATCTTGAAATTTTTAAACTTGTCTCAAGCCACCTTGTTTTCACAATACTTCAGCATCCCTTTGCAGTCTCCCTAAAATTGCTTCGCTGTCCCCTAGGGGACCATGGACCCCAATTTGGGAACCACTGATATATATATATATATATATATATATATATATATATATGTCAAATAAGTTCCCATGCTGAGAGAATTCCTGTTGAACATCTTAACCATCTATAGATGCTTTGATAAATCATTCAGATCCTTTGGCTTCTCTGTGACAATATTCAAATGAGGGCTGTAATCAACAACAGTGACACTGAACCATTTCAAGTAAGATCAGGAGTGAAATAAGGTTGCCTCATAGCTCCCACACTTTTCATTGTCATCATTGCTACCATCTTTGAAATTATCAAAGGTGATCTCCCATCAGGAAGTGAAATTATTTATCGAACTGATGGCAAACTTTTCAATCTTACCAACTTGAGATCCAAAAACAAAAATTGACATGCTCCATCATCAAGTTTCTATAACCTGACAACAACAGCATTGCAGCTGTATCTGAAGAAAATTTGGCTACAAATCCTCAATGCTTTCCATTGAGACTAAAGAAAGGTAGGACTCACCATCAATTGCAAAAAGACACAAGTCATCTTCCAACCTTCACCAGTCAAGGCAAACAGTGCAGGACCAGCCATTGGAATCTAATGCACAGCCTTAGAAAGCATGAATTATTTTCCATATCTGAGAAGTCATCTGTCTTCCAGTGCTGACAAAATCCAGCAGTGCCTCAAAAGTGTCGTTGTTGCCTTTGGCCATCTCTAAATGAGAAAGTTCCAGGATTGTGACATTCAAACTGACACAAAAATGATGATATCCAAGGCAGTGGTCACCCCTATGCTCCAGTACATATCCAAAACCTGGACTTTGTACAGGAGACATAAAAGCTCTCAGAATGTACCACTAGCACTGTCTTTAAAGTATTCTCAACATCAGCTGGGAAGAAAGAAGTACAAATATCAGTATGTTGGAAGAAGCCAACGTGATAACTATTGATGCTATCCTCATCCAGAAACAACTGAGATGGACTGGTCATGTTGTCCAGATGAAAAACCACCACCTCTAAGCAGCTTCTCTACTCCCAGCTAAAAGAAAGAACATGAAGAAGTGGAGGGCAAAAGGAAAAATTCAAAGATCCCTTGAAAGCCAACTTCATGAAATGTGATATTGACACTGAGAACTGGGATAAAAATACTTAGAATCAAGAATGCTAGAGATCCCATGATCAAAGAGGGACTAACAACTTTTGAGACCAGTATGACTGCCAAGCAAGAAGGGAAGACGGGATGCAGAGAAGTTGAACCAAGAAAGGACCTTCCATCCATAACCACCTGTCCCACTTGTGAAAAGAGTTTCCTGTCCTCATCAGTCACCACAGGATCCATCAATAATATAAAAAAGACCATCATCCTTGACCTCAAGAGATAGCCACAATGATATATATATATAGATATCATCATCATCATCATCGTTTAACATCCGTCTTCTATGCTAGCATGGGTGGGACGGTACCACAAGAGCCGGCCAGGCTGCAGCCTGCACCAGACTTCTGTGTGTGTTTTGGCAGGCTTTTTATAGCTGGATGCCCTTCCTAACACCAATCACTCAGCAGATTGGACTTAGTGCTTTTTATGTGGCATAAGCACAGGCGAGGTCAGTTTTGGCAAGGTTTTTACAGCCTGATGCCCTTCTGAACACCAACCACTTTACAGTGTGGACTGGGTGCTTTTAAGTGGCACCTGCACTGATAGGGTTATCAAGTACTTGCAAGACAAAAAAAAATTTCTAAGAGGGGAGGAGACATTGGAGGAGGTGATGATGAATATATATATTAATCAAAGTGTACAGTGTACAGTATTTGTACTAAGTAGTTTCACACTAGATATTAGGTAATTGGACAATTATCTAATGACTGTGCTTGTCAGAGATGGAAGGTATGGGGAAAAAAAGACTGCACTTTGTTACTGGAGGTGAGAAAGTATTACATCAGGTTTAGGAGTGCTCTAAAAAAGAAGTTGTGGGAGACAATTAAGAGAGGGTTTCATCAAGAGTTATATCCCTTGCTTCTCAAAAGCCTGATTGAGCTACCTAAGGTACTTTGGGTTGATTTGTATATTTGGCAAGTCTTTTAGAGGTGGGAGATCAAGCAAGTGCCTAGACCTTTGGTTTCATGTGTGGGTGCATATGTATCTGTGAGCATATGGTTTGGTCAAAATTTTGCAGAGCTCTCAGATTGTCATGGTGAAAAGACCAATGATGGAGACCCTAGCATATATAATCATTGTGGAGTCTATAGGTAAGCAATTGCTATCTTGTCTCCTGTAGGCACAAGTGGAAAATTTCACTCCTGCAGTTTAAGTAGGTATCCTGCTGAATAGAGTTTTTAACATAATTCTTTTCTTGGCTTAGCATAGCCTGCACTTTCTGCTACTGTTAAAATAATACTGTACTTCTCCAGGATTCTCCGCTTGATATTGTAATCCATGGAGCATTTTTTATGCTTGTTAGCCACTTATATTATCATTATTTATTAATAATAATATCTTTATATATCTATTTATATATGTATACGTGTGTGCGTGCGTGTGTGTGTATAACCACAAAGGTAAAATTATTAATTTATAATAAAGGGTACCAGGTAGTACCAACATTGTTAGAAATAAAAGTTAAAACAACTCAAAACCACAGTTATCACTTATACACACTAGTGAACTCAAGGAAATGTGTATGTATGTGTGTGTATAAAATCAATGAATAATAACAGATGATGGATAATTGTCTGCTCATTACAGCTGTTTCTTATGCATTTTATATTTTAAAAATGCATTAGAAACAGTTGTAATGAACTGACAATTATCCATTGTCTGTTACTATTCATTTGATTATAATACAGCAAGGGGATTTACAACTTGTTGAACACCCTAGAGGATACCAACAATGTACAATTCAATGTAATCCTTGTCTTGGACCAGCCCCTAGGTACTAAATACTCATAGGGTGAGTTTTCTCACTGTACACAACTGGAATATCTTATTTGATACTTATCAACCATAGGCTGGAACCACAGATTTTTCAACTCTACCTGGTGCATATCTTTTCAAGTACCCGCTCTCTCTTTATATATATATATCTTTCTCTCGCCATGCCTCTGTCTATCTCTCTCTCTAAATCAGTCTCTCTCTCTCTCTCTCTCTCTCTACCCCCCTTCTATCGTAGTTTCCTTAAGGATTCAGGTTCCGGGTATATAAATAAGAAATCCCTTCTAAATTATCTCAATCTCTTCTCCGCTGACATACTACGACGAAGTCTCCAAGATTATGCTGCAGATAAGATAGAGATTTTTATTTATTTGCTGCCTCAACATTTTTCTCATACCTTTTTGTGCTTTAGTCTGTTCTCTATTATTATCTGTTTCTCTCCATGAAATTCAATTGAATTCAGTTTTTATCTTAAATTCATATTTATTCATTTTCTAAGCTTAGCCATCTTTCCTTGTACAAAGGCTTCCTAAATTCATGCTACTTATCTATTCTATTTACCTAGGTTTCATTGCTCTTTTAAAAATTACGATTTATGCATTGTTGTCTCTCAAATATTTAGAATCTACGATTAAGAAGTCTTATCTCCTGGCTGGTGGTTTATCTCCTGGCTGGTGGTGCACCAACCCTCCCAACCCCTCCACCGGAAGTTCATTCCTCTGTCATCCTCGGCTGTCTCCCGGAACCCATCTAGTGGCCTCGGCCATCCCCTCCCCTACCTTTGGGTAACGCATAAAGTTTGAGTAATGTTTGCAGGTTGTAGGTACTGTTTTGCTTATGAATTCTGCCAATTGCAAGCTTTCTTTTCAGGTATACGACACTGCTTTTCCCCTTCCCAGGCTACAGGCCCACACCCATACTGTTAGGATTGGCACGCTGAAAGGTAGATCTGGTGAAATTGTTGAGATGCTTGAACGGAGACGCGTAGATATGTGCTGCATCCAGGAAGTAAGATAGAGAGGAGGTTCTGCGAGGTTCCTCACTGGCAAAGAACACAGGTACAAGATTTTCTGGGCAGGGAACACTGACGGAGTCGGGGGCGTAGGAATACTTCTAGCAGAGAAATGGGTGGATAAGGTAATCGAGGTAGTTAGAATAAGTGACAGAGTACTTAAGATTAGACTAGTGCTTCATCATAGATTAGCTACTGTCATCTCAGCCTATGCACCTCAACCGGGGCTACCAGATGTTCTGAAAGACCAATTCTATGACACCCTCTTGCAAACTACCTCGTCGACGAGTGACAGGGACCTTCTCTTTGTGGCTGCAGACTTCAATGGTCATGTCGGACGTCGTGCTGGAGGCTTCCATGGCATACATGGAGGCTATGGCTTCGGTTCCCGCAATGAGGAGGGAGCCAGACTGCTGGAGTTCTGTGATGCAAGCGATCTTATGGTCTGCAATACCAACTTCAGGAAACCTGCCAGTCACCTAGTCACCTACCGCTCCGGCAGACACTCTAGCCAAATCGACTACATCCTCGCCAGAAATAGGGAAAGAGGGTGGCTTATAAATGCCAAAACCTACCCTGGCGAAGAATGTACCCCACAACATAGATTAGTAGTTAGCGACTTCGGGATCAAGGCAAAATGGGTGCCCTGCAAATGGACGGAGACTTAGAGACAAGTTACTTGAAGCATTTGAAGAAATAGAAGGGGATATAGCATCATACAACGTGGAAGACAATTGGAGATTTCTGCGGGACAACCTGTTGAAAGCCACCGACCAGATCTGTGGCTGGTGTAAGGTCCCCTCTCGACCCAGAGTAACGTGGTGGTGGAACAAGGAGGTAGACAGGGCTATTAGACAAAAGAAACAGGCTTGTAAGGACTGGAAGAACGGTGGTAGCAGGGAATTGTACCAATGTGCCAGAAGGGAGGCTAGGCGACAGGTTTATTTAGCCAGAGGGGAAGCAGACAAGAAAAGATTTGCCAATGTTCTGCGCCGTGAGGACCAAAGACTCGAGGTATTTCATGTTACAAGACAGTGTAGGAGAGAGAATAGTGATGCCGTAGGAGAGAAATGTGTTCACATGGATGATGGTACGCTTGCACTAAATGAGGCTGCAAAGAAAGAGGTATGGAGATGCCACTACAATAGATTGCTTAATAAAGAGAATGAATGGGAGAAAGAGAGCCTGCCGTATGTCGACCCAACAGAGGGACCAGCTATCCGAGTTGATAGTACCAGGGTAGATAAAGCAATTAAGAGTATGAAGACAGGGAAAGCCCCCGGCCCATCAGGAATCACTGCAGAGATGCTCAAAATATCTGGCAGTGTTGGCTACAGCCTAGTCACCCGTATTACGAACCAGGTGTTACACGAAGGAGTCATACCCAATGACTGGTGTAGCAGCACCATAGTCAACTGCTACAAAGGTAAAGGTGACGCTTTAGATACAAATAATTACAGAGGCATCAAGCTGTTAGATCAGGTTATGAAAGTTATGGAGAGGGTCATAGCCCAACTAATTAGGGAGTGAATCAATTTAGATGAGATGCAGTTTGGGTTCGTGCCAGGTAAAAGCACTACTGATGCCATATTTCTAGTAAGACAGCTGCAGGAGAAATACCTAGCCAAGGATAAACCTCTGTACCTGGCTTTCGTTGACATGGAGAAAGCCTTTGACAGGGTCCCCCGATCCCTTATCTGGTGATCAATGAGGAAACTTGGGATAGAAGAATGGTTAGTGAGAGCTGTGCAAGCCATGTACAGAGATGCTGTCAGTAAGGTGAGCGTTGGAAATGAGTACAGCAATGAATTCCGGGTAGAGGTAGGGGTCCACCAAGGTTCCGTCCTCAGCCCCCTCCTATTTATCATAGTCCTCCAGGCAATCACAGAGGAGTTCAAGACAGGTTGCCCCTGGGAGCTCCTCTATGCTGATGACCTTGCACTAATTGCTGAGTCACTATCAGAACTAGAGGAGAAGTTTCAGGTGTGGAAGCAAGGTCTAGAATTGAAGGGCCTTAGAGTCAACCTAGCTAAAACCAAAATCCTAATAAGTAAGAAGGTAGATAAAACACAAACCCCTTCAGGTAGATGGCCCTGCTCAGTATGTAGAAAAGGAGTAGGTAGTAACTCTATAAGATGTACCCGGTGCAAGCTATGGACACATAAGAGGTGCAGCAAAATCAAAGGCAGGTTAACTAGGAAGTTAGTTTTTGTATGTAGCAGATGTTCAGGTGCAATAAGGACTGTAAACAAACAGGAAACAACTTCTATCTCATTCCAGGGTGAAAAACTAGAGGTAGTCGATAGCTTCCGCTATCTGGGTGACCAAGTTAGTAGTGGGGGTGGGTGCGCTGAAAGTGTAGCTGCTAGAATAAGAATAGCCTGGGCAAAGTTTAGAGAGCTCTTACCTCTGCTGGCGACAAAGGGACTCTCACTCAGAGTAAAAGGCAGACTGTATGAGGCATGTGTACGAACAGCCATGCTACATGGCAGTGAAACATGGGCTGTAACTGCTGAGGACATGCTTAAGCTCGCAAGGAATGAAGCCAGTATGCTCCGTTGGATGTGTAATGTCAATGTGAATACTCGTCAGAGTGTAAGTATCTTGAGAGAAAAGCTGAACATTAGAAGCATCAGTTGTGGTATGCAAGAGAGACGATTGCGCTGGTATGGACATGTGGTGAGAATGGATGAGGATAGCTGCGTGAAAAAGTGCCACACCCTAACAGTTGAGGGAACCCGTGGAAGAAGTAGGCCCAGGAAGACCTGGGCTGAGGTGGTGAGGCAAGACCTTCGTACATTGGGCCTCACTGAGGCGATGACTACTGACCGAGACCTTTGGAAATGTGCTGTGCGTGAGAAGACCCGGCAAGCCAAGTGAGATCGTTGCCAGTGCCCCTGGACTTGCTCATGTGCGGGTGGCACATAAGATGCACCATTTTGAGCATGGCCGTTGCCAGTACCGCCTGACTGGCCTTCGTGGGATTTTTGAGCGAGATTGTTGCCAGTGCTCCTGGACTGGCTCTTGTGCGGGTGGCACATAAATGACACTATTTCGAGCGTGGCCGTTGCCAGTATCGCCTGACTGGCCAACGTGTGGGTGACACGTAAAAGCACCTACTACACTCTCTGAGTGGTTGGCGTTAGGAAGGGCATCCAGCTGTAGAAACTCTGCCAAATTTAGATTGGAGCCTGGTGTTGCCATCCGGTTTCACCAGTCCTCAGTCAAATCGTCCAACCCATGCTAGCATGGAAAGCGGACGTTAAACGATGATGATGATGATGATTCTAATATATATCTGTGTGTGTGTGTGTGTGTGTGTGTGTGTGTGTATATAAATATGTATATGTATATATACCATACTAGAATTTACTGTGGAGTATATCCATAGGTTTTAAGCACTGCAGTGTTCATAAATTAATTAATTTACTTGATACACAAAGCAGTAGCATATGTTTCTCTCTTTATAAACAGCCTCACCATGGATCAGAAAAGGAGGATTGACTGAATGCTGCCATTTCTGGTTTTATTACACCTTCATGCCATTATTCTACATTTTTCTACCACTATAGAATTGTATTTAAAGCCATTGTTTCAAATATAAATACGCACACACACACACACACACACACACACACACACACACACACACACACACACACATGTATGCATGTATACATATGCATACACACTCACATATGATATAGACTGTTAAAGATGATGCATTGAAAAAGTTTCATATGTAATTTAAAAAAAACTAAACAATCTTCAGATGTTAAATAAAACATGCTTTCTGCCTGTACTTCATCAAATTTTTTAATAGGAGCATAATTCATTTCATATTAATGTTTAGATGGAGTTAAGTCTAATATTGCAAGAACTTTTCAAACTTATCGGTTAAATATTTCTCTATTAACTGCCATTACTGGGAAAACTATTCAGTAGAAATAATCTTAAATTGAAATATACTTGCACTATTAGTATTTAAACATGCTATTGAAACTAACTGTACCTGCTGAACCCCCCCCCCCCCATACACACACACACACACACACACTTTATCTGTCATATAATGCTGAAACAATTATGTCAAGCAGAAGTCACCTTTGAACTTTAACATAGTATATAAATGCTGAGTAGGCATGGTGGAAAGTAAATCTATATATAGATACTTAAATAATATTTTATTCCTTCAGCTATATACACTTCCATTCTGCTGTCGTTGATCCACTACTAGAGTAAATAAACCTCAGTATGTTGTCTAATTATTTATGATGATTGCAGACATACCAGCATGTGTAACCAACAGGAATACAACAAAATTATCCATTTACATTTAATTTAAAAGAACATGATGAAATTTCTTGATTGATGCATACCTTATAGAACTAGGATTAAAAGAAGCTTTATATTCAATATTAAGAAATATGCAAATTGTCTAAATGTAAAGTCAGAGATCATGACTATATGCCCTCAGTTTGATAAACACTTCCTAAAAACAAGAAAATTACACTTCTACTTTGTCAAATGCTTCAATACTTAATTGTGATGTACTCACTTTATCTAATAAACTTATGCTTCAATATTCTAACCTTTTGTCTCTTACAAAACTGTAAAGATCATAGTCTCTCTCTCTCTCTCTCTCTCTCTCTCTCTCTCTCTCTCTTTCTCTCTCTCTCTCTCTCTCTCTCTCTCTCTCTCTCTCTCTCTCTCTCTTTTTTGTTTTAACCCAGTAATTCACTTCTTGAACTCCCTATGCCTTTTGCAACTCTACATTTCTAAAAAAAATTCCCATACTATTTTAATTACATCTTCCTTTTGCCTTTTGTTTTTCTTCATTTATGTTTTTATTCATTTTTTTTAAAAGCTTTGTTATATTTTATATCTTATATCTCCATATTCCCAACGGAAATAATTCCAGCTGACTAGATATTCATATGTAATAAGTTAGGCTCCTTACAACTTTCTCGACTCTGCAGTTAAGACTGGAAGGTTTTGTATATTGGATATTCTAGAAATAGTTTCGTTTCATTGTCTGAAGATTGCTTAGTTTCTATCTAAGTATGAAACTCAAAACTATGCTATATTATCTTTAATGTACTATATTAATATACTTCACTCTACACTACATCTGGTTTACTCTGTTTTTGTTTGTGTGAATACCTACATTTTATTCATACCTACGGTCAATACATATATATGTATACACACATACACACACACACACACACACACACACACACACACACATATATATATATATATATATATATATATATATATGCATATATATATATATACATATATATATATGCATATATATATATATGCATATATATTTATATATATTTATATATATATATATATATATATATATATATATATGCATATATATATGCATATATATATATGCATATATATATATGCATATATATATATGCATATATATATATGCATATATATATATATATATATATATATATATGCATATATATATATATATATATATATATATATATATGTGTACCTGGCTTTCGTTGACATGGAGAAAGCCTTTGACAGGGTCCCCCGATCCCTTATCTGGTGGTCAATGAGGAAACTTGGGATAGAAGAATGGCTAGTGAGAGCTGTGCGAGCCATGTACAGAGATGCGGCCAGTAAGGTGAGGGTTGGAAATGAGTACAGCAATGAATTCCGGGTAGAGGTAGGGGTCCACCAAGGTTCCGTCCTCAGCCCCCTATTATTTACCATAGTCCTCCAGGCAATCACAGAGGAGTTCAAGACAGGTTGCCCCTGGGAGCTCCTCTATGCTGATGACCTTGCCCTAATTGCGGAGTCACTATCAGAACTAGAGGAGAAGTTTCAGGTGTGGAAGCAAGGTCTAGAATTGAAGGGCCTTAGAGTCAACCTAGCTAAAACCAAAATCCTAATAAGTAGGAAGGTAGATAAAACACAAACCCCTTCAGGTAGATGGCCCTGCTCAGTATGTAGAAAAGGAGTAGGTAGTAACTCTATAAGATGTACCCGGTGCAAGCTATGGACACATAAGAGGTGCAGCAACATCAAAGGCAGGTTAACTAGCAAGTTAGTTTTTGTTTGTGGCAGATGTTCAGGTGCAATAAAGACTGCAAACAAACAGGAAACAACTTCTATCTCATTCCAGGGTGAAAAACTAGAGGTAGTCGATAGCTTCCGCTATCTGGGCGACCAAGTTAGTAGTGGGGGTGGGTGCGCTGAAAGTGTAGCTGCTAGAATAAGAATAGCCTGGGCAAAGTTTAGAGAGCTCTTACCCCTGCTGGCGACAAAGGGACTCTCACTCAGAGTAAAAGGCAGACTGTATGACGCATGCGTACGAAC
>NC_142944.1:19980824-20063324 GCF_046866305.1 Octopus bimaculoides | reverse complement strand
TGTTTGATTTGTTTTTGCTGTGTTTTTTTTATTTTTATTTTACCTGTTTGCTTTGTTTGCTTTAGATTTGCCACTTATGCAGATTTATTTTTTCTTAATATTTATTTGCATGGAAATTTCATTGCATAAATTTCAAAGCTATTAACTGAAAATTAACCCCAAAAATACCATATACAACATAATCAAAAAGTTTTGTCTCAGTTCATTAAGTTTTGTTGAAGTATAGTAAATTTTGTTAGTGTGCTTTTATTTTTCAGTCTTTATTCTTTTTAAAATTAGATGATTTAATTTCCTCTCAGAGAGGTCCTTTACCATCAAATAATAATACAACTCATTAAATGGTACTTACCATACATTAAACACTGCATAAGATCAAATGGTTCATATACATAGCTCAAGCTTAGCCAAAAAAAAGTACATTTTACTATCAAAATGATGCAATATAATTAAAGGTAATAACATTTTTCTCTACTGGTATGGATTGGGGTATTTTTGTCTTTTTTAGATTCATAAAATATTTGCAATTCCTTGTTTTTAGTATTTGACTTTGTTACATATTGAGAATGAAAGCTATTCTCATGAGAAATAGACTAAGGCAAGAAACAAGCAGAATCATGTACATTTTATCCTCGAACATAATACAATGTTTGCAGTGAGATTTGAATGCTTAACTTTTGGAGTAGTCTTATAACCTTTTTAATCTGTCAGTGTATCTGTGTATTAGTTTGTTTTTTCACAACAATAAGTAATATAGATTATTAAGCTGGGAACAACAAAAACTGCAAACATTAATTATTTATTTTTATTAACAGAACATTTATTGAGCTAGGAAGAAGGTATTGGTTCAATAAACTTGTATATTGCAGACTGGACAGATATAAGATATCTCAGCATGTTTAGTTGAGCAATTTTTACTATATAACTATTTCATTTGTATTCTGCGGTAATGTCCTAAAATTCTATACTTAACTCATTTATTTTTCACAATAAATTAAAAAATTTTGTTCAGGGAGATTTGTTAGCTAATGTACTTATATATTTTAATATGAAATTTATAAAACGCCAGTAATGAATTAAGAATAAATATTCTTTGCTTTGGAGTAATAACTTGTTTACTCAGCTTTTCATTATTAAATGGTACTCAGCCCTAATGGCTTGAGGCAAACATGAGCAGTGATGGTTTCCATTCATTTCCTAAGACCAGTTTAAGTGCAGTATAAAAGCAACAACAATAATAAATACAGCATAAATCCCTAGAACACAGAACAAAAAAAACAGCCTTCAATGAATTAATATAGAAAGGTTTAACCCTTTAGCATTTAAACTGATCATACGAGGCCCAAATATTCTACCTGTTTTATGTACAAGGTGGCCTACAATGTCATACTAAAAATGAACAGTCACATCATGGAAATCTTGAAGCTACAAGATAATGCATGGTTAATTCAAAACAAAGTGAATAAATAAGCAGAGTAATGCTAGAAAGTTAAGCCTGTAAGTGAAGGGACATCAAAACTGTAACACTACAAAACCCTGAGTTATTTAGCCCTATGCCAAAATTGATGAAGACTATTAAGATCAAAACATTCCAGTCATAACCATCCTTTTTTCTTTTTCTTTTTTTTTTGTGCCAGACACACACTCTGTCTAGGACATAATTGTCCAGTATAGCCTTTCTTTCTCTTAAGATGGTATAGTGTTATTATTGAATATGTGACTGCTATTTCTAGTAGACCAAGCAACCATATAGAAGTTTCTATTGGCAACACAGTTAACTGAAAATGAGAAGGCATTTATAGGTTATAGCCTTTGAATTATATAATGCTCATCTTATCAGTTGAAGAATAATCAACAAAGTTAATGATATCCAGTAAATAAAATCACTATAGTTACTAAGCCAGTTCTAAAATTAGCATTCACATAATCTAACTATTTAAATGTCTGCTAATTAATTTTCTGTATGATTATGTACTTTAAAAGAACTGTTGTTGTAGTTGATGTTGTTATTGTTATTATTATTATTATTATTATTATTATTATTATTATTATTATTATTATTATTATTATTATTATTATTATTACTACTAATTTTACTTCTGTTCATGGGTACATGTTTCCATTATCAATAATTTTTGTTCTGAACTGCAGTATGAAATTGTGTGTACATATGCAAATACATGTATCTTGCATATGCATGAAAGCAATATAATTTGTGTCCATATGTATACAGATGCATATATATATATATATATATATATATATATATATATATATATATATATATATATATATGTAATAGACACTTAATATGTTACTATTTATTTTAATCATCATGATTCAAGCTAAGCTACAGCACTACATTTATATAATATATATATATATATATATATATATATATATATGCACACAGACAGACAGACAGACAGATAGATAGATAACTGAAACTGCACATTTACACTCATGCACATCCAAAGATTGGCATATAAACAACATATACCTCCATTAACATATGCATATATTAGTGGAACTCCATCAGTTATGACAAGTGTTCCAGTTGATCCAATCAACAGAATACCCTGCCATGAAATTACTGTGTAAGTGACTGAGCACTCCACAGACATGCTCACCCTTAATGTAGTTCTCAGAGAGATTCAGTGTGACACAGAATGTAACAAGGATGACCCTTTTGAATTACAGGTACAACTCTTTTTTACCAGCTGTGTTGACTAGAGCAATTCGAAATAAAATGTCTTGCTGAAGGACAGTGTACCACCGGGAATCAAACTCATGACCTTATCATGAGCTGAATACCCTGTGTGTGTGTGTGTGTGTGTGTGTGTGTGTGTGTGTGTGTGTGAGAGAGAGAGAGAGAGAGAGAGAGAGATCTAGAAAACTCCAACAAGGGAAGCATACATATAAATGGCTGCAAAATATGTGTAAACATAATGCATACATACCTATATAAATATATAAATTTTCAAGACTCTAAAGAATTGGGTATTTAAGTAGTAAAAGGGCCAAGGTGAGGTCAGGGATAGCGCACCTTTGTACTTACTATAGTAAACATGGATTTGCCCTCCCAGTTATGCATACGTCCACAAGTAACTGACTGAATACTACAATGTATTATCAAAGTCATACAAGAGTACACTCACTGCACATATTCCACTTTAGCTATAGACTCCCAGATCCAAACATATGGAAGGTTCCGAGTTAGGTGAAGAATAAATAATAACACAGATGGATTGCAGTTCCCTACAGCTGTTTCAGATGTGTTCTTTATTGATAAACAAATGTGTTACATCATGCAAAAACACTGTTTACATCAGATGAACACAGGTAAGAATTGATAATAAGAATTTCTTGGAAAACAGTACAAGATGACTTGACTGACCTTTGTATTGTTTTGCAAGAAGTTCTTATTGTTAATTCTTACCTGTATTCACTTGATGGAAACAGGGGGGGTGCATGATGTAACACTTTTGTTCATCAATAACAAACATGTCTGAAACAGCTGTAGTGAACCGCAACTCATCTGTGTTATTTTATATATTTATTTATTTATATATATATATCTATATATATAAAAATGAGAATGTGTGTCTGTCTGTCTGTCTGTCTGTCTGTGTGAATCCCTAAAACTCGAGAACTACGCAACCAATTTCATTCAAATTTTACACATGCCTTACTTAGGGTTCCAGTTGTGTTTTAGTCAAAAAAGTTTTTAACTTCTTACAGAGTTCGAGCACACGGCAACATAATATCTCCTCCACTATTTAAATATTACGTGTCAAAAGTGAAACAAAAACACTCATGTCAAATACTTTCACTTTAAAAATGAAACTATTCCACTAACTGAAACAATCACATTTCGATACTGTAATGACAGATACTTTCACAGAGAGAGAAAGAGAGAAAGAGAGAGACAGAAAGAGAGAGAGACAGAAAGAGAGAGAGAGAGAGAGAGAGAGAGATGTATATGTATACATATACATGTATATGTACACCATTTCGATACTGTAATGACAGATACTTTCAGAGAGAGAGATGTATATGTATACATATAGGTGTATATGTACACCATTTCGATACTGTAATGACAGATACTTTCAGAGAGAGAGAAAGAGAGAGAGATGTGTCTGTATACATATAGATGTATATGTACACGTACACGTATAGATATATATATATATAGAGAGAGAGAGATGTATATGTATACATATAGATGTATATGTACACGTATATGTATAGATATATATATAGAGAGAGAGATGTATATGTATAGATATAGATCTATATGTACACGTATATATATATATATATATATATATATATATATATATATATGCATACATGTATATGTATACATATGTGTAGATGTATATATATATATAGATGTACATGTAATATGTACACATATATACATATATACATATATACATGCATACAGATATCTATACATATATACACCCATCACACACACATACACATGCACACAAACACACACATTAGTCATTTGTTTTCTTATCCAAAACTACGTCAAAAGTACTGAATGGATCTTTATGAAATTTGGAAATTATATTCTTTGCATAACGGCCATAACTCCCATGAAAATTCATATATTTTTGATGTTGATGAAATTTTAACCCGAACATAACAGATGGGCATTATTTGTAATTCAACGGTACAACAGTGTAAGACTACCCTTTCAGATATACTTACATTGTGATTTCTGCAATGTGGTGCATAAATTGTCAAGTAAATGAGACACATCTTTGCCTCCACTGATTCACTTGCAAAGTGTTGAGTAAAATTATTTCGTTGCAGACCTCCTTTGAGTCTTTTTATTATCACTGCGACACACATAGTCCCCAGTTGGTAACATTGATTTTCAAGGCCTTCCCAGATGAATGACTGGTTGTTCTAAGACATTTATCGATTGTAAATTTTGTCTGCATAATTACCTATCGGTATAGTGGTCATTTGCAAACTCCAGAGGCGACACTTTCATTTCCCTTTACTCCAAACGTCACACGTTGTTATTTCAATTGGGTCATGCCCTTCCAATTGCTATAGATCCGTAATGCATCTTACAGCTATGCCTGTCTGGGATTGCAGCTACTTTGTTACCCGGTGGCAGGACAGCACACTTGACTTTTAAAATCCCGTTAAATTTAGCAGCATCCGAGATGCCTTCATGCAACATCACCAAAAGCTCAGATCAAGGGCAGGTACTTAAAAGGTGTCATCTAATTGTCTGGGATGAATGCACCATGGCTCACAAGAGAGCTTTGGAAGCATTAGATAGAGCCCTGAAAGACATCCGAGACTGTCACGCACCAATGGGAGGTGTTACGCTTCTGTTGTCAGGTGATTTCAGGCAAACTTTTCCTGTCATTCCAAAAGGCACTAGAGCAGATGAGGTCCAAGCATGCCTAAAGTCCTCTACCCTGTGGCATCATGTTGCTATCCTCACTCTTAACACTAACATGAGAGCTCAGCTACACGGCGACCAAATGTCCAAAAAATTCGCACAGGACATTTTGACAATTGGTGATGGCAAGGTGCCTCTCGATGCTGCAGAAGAAATAGAAGTATGGCCATTTTGTTCTGTTGTTAATTCTGTAGATGACCTCAAACACAAAGTCTTTCCCAACTTTAAACAAAACTACCAAAATCACAATTGGCTATGTGAAAGAGCAATATTAGCTCCAAAAAACGTAGCTGTTACAAAAATTAATCAACACCTGATGCATTCTCTTCCCGGCAATCTTCAAACTTACAAGTCTGTTGATACAGTTCCAGATACAAATGAAGTGGTGAACTATCCTCCTGAATTTCTCAATTCGTTGGAGCCTCCAGGACTACCTCCCCACATATTATCACTTAAAGTTGGAACGCCTGTTATGCTGCTCCGCAATCTGGAACCACCAAGACTTTGCAATGGAACACGACTCGTGATAAAGAAAATGATGTCACACGTTATCGAGGCTACCATTCTTTCTGGATGTGCAAAAGGGGATGACGTCTTTATTCCAAGAATTCCTCTTACTCCATCAGGAGCAGACATTCCTTTTACATTCAGAAGACTACAATTCCCCCTTCGTGTGACTTTTGCCATGTCCATAAACAAATCTCAGAGTCAAACACTGTCTGTAGCTGGTCTTCTCTTGGAAGAGCCCTGCTTCTCACATGGACAACTGTATGTTGGCTGCTCAAGAGTGGGCAGCAAAAAAAACCTATTTGTATATGCTCCACAAGGGAAAACAAGGAACATTGTTTACAACGAGGTGTTATAATCACAACAGCAAGAAAGTATGTACATGATCACCTTCTTTTACGAAACTTCATTGACTTTCATATATTTATATTGATATACATATATATACGTGTGTTTGGGTGCGTTTGTGTATATACATCTCTATATATAAAGATGATGCGTAGTCTAGACGGCGTTTTTAGATTTCATTATTCTCTTTAACCCGGGCAACGCCGGGTATTTCTGCTAGTATATATATATTTGCCATGCTTGACTGCTAAATCTACAAGTTTTTTTCATTCTCTCTCTGTTTATTTTCTCTTATTCCTTTCTGTTGAAGAGCATAGGCTAGAAATGTAAAAAACTTTTACATTTTCCCTGAGTGTCAAACTAATACACTTGCTTGTTGTTCATTGTTCACACACCTGTCTTCATCTTTTGTTTTTCTATAAATTTCAACTACATACATACATATATATATATATATATATATATATATATATATATATATATATATATATATATATATATATATTGAGTGTGTGTGTGTGTCTGTTACATATGTTTCTTTTTTTACTGGTTTCACCCAAAGGCTCGGGCCATGCTGAAGCACTGACTTTCAGTGTGTTTGGGTCTCCTTTCTGTATCATTTTTGATACTCTTCTTTGTACCTCCTGCTGTGATGGGGTTTCAGATAGTAATTTGATATTTGTCCAAATGCTGTTTGAAGGTCTCTACATTTACACCTCACAAATCTCTGAGGTTGTTTGTCAGGATGTTGAATATGTGTGGTCCTTTGAAACCCAAGCTGTTGCAGTACTGGGTATTTTTTTTTGAGATGGAGAAAACAAGATCTTTGGTGTTATGCAGTGCCATCCAGTTTGGTGGTTTGTATAGCTTTTAATTCCAAAGTTCGGAACTAGAGATTCCTGGATCTTCCATATGTATATTTCTGCATGTCTTTCTCACTTCTCGGGAGTAGAGTTTCAGCTCTTTTAGCCTCTCCCAGTAGTTCCTCAAGTTCCACCCCAGTTTGATGATTCGTGGCAATCACAGCTGGGAACATTAATCCTGATGACTGAGAACAAAAGTTCTCCATAGGAATAACAAGATATCCTTATTTCTGGTTCTGAATAATCTGAGTCCATTCAGCTACTCACCTGCAGAGTGTTGCCATCTTGATAATGTGCACATGGAATGCTGCATCATTACTCATGTAGATTCCCAGATCATACACTGATTCTAATTCTCGGATAGCACTGCCCCATTGATCCTATATATTTCAGTTGTAGTTTGTTTGTGGGCTGATTGTGGAGTGCTTAAAATTTCTCTGCATTGAATTGCATGTTATTTTTGTCAGTCTATTTGTATATTGCATGCAAGTTGTTTTGTCGTTTTAGTATGTTATCAAAATCCTTGACCACTTGTGATATTATTGTATCATCAGTGTACTTGGCAAGAGTGTCAAGTGAGGGCATGTCTGAGAGATCCACCACAAACAGTAGTGGACTACTGCAGATTGATGTCTCCCCAGAAAATTGCATCATTGGCTACAACTGTCTGACTTTTGTCCTTTAAAATGTCATGCAGCCACTTTTCCAGTTTTCCTGTGATACCAAGATCATGTAGTTTATGACATATTATCCCATGATCAACTTTGTCAAAGGTTTTGGCAAAGTTGAGATATATCACATCTACATTCCCTGAGTAGAAACCCTGTTATGTGTTTGAGAGCAAGTTATTCTCTTCCATGAACATGATTAGTCTCCTGCTGACAACATGTTCCATGACCTTGCTAACATGTCAAGTCAGAGAGATAGGCCTGTAATTTTTAGCATTTAATGTTGATGCAGTTGTGAGAAGGAGGATGAGAGAGAGAGATGATGTGAGGTTGGATAGAATGCCAGGATGTTTGGGGAGAGAGAGAGGTAGGAAGAGTGAGAGATGTAGAGTGGTGAAGGAGAGATAATTTGTTGGCTCACTGGTTTAATTAATGTAAAATGTGGGTGGAGAGAACAGTGTAAGGATGAGGTGTGGATATCAAGAGAAATGTTTTCAGGAAGTAAGAAAGATTAGCTGTTTCAATGAAAAGCTACATTTAGAGAGATTATCAGTGGTGGGGATATTTTGAAGAGGAAATTAGATGAAGGTCCAAGTTGTGCATATTTATACTCACACACAGTACTTTTAGAATTTAGTTTCATTAATTTGCATGGGTCTTCTAAAGGACTACATATCACCAATCATTTTGGTCCTTTGTCATTTCTTCTATAAAGTTCAAGGTCCTGGGATCAGCCTTCACCACTTTGTTCCATCTCTTTCTGGGTCTACCTCCTCTACAAATTCTATGAATACTGTGATTGACACTTCTTTATACAGCTGTTCTCATCCATATACATCACATAGTTGCAAAGCAAACTTCTTTACACAATTATACTGATATATTATATATATATATATATAGAGAGAGAGAGAGAGAGAGAGAGAGAGAGATATCACATGATCATATGACCAACCAGACTATCAGGTGTTGTTCACATTGCTGGTTACAATGTGCTTTGCATCGTTTTAGTTTTTGAATCACACCACCCCACTGGCTAGAAGCAGTGATTGAAAGGGGAACTGAAGTAAATGGGAAATGAAGTGTTTTGTGCAAGAACACAACATGCCACCTGATCTGGGAAGCAAATCCACAATCTAGTGACTGAGTGCAACAGCCTTACCACTAGACCACACGTTTTCACTGATATATATTATTATATTTATATATTTCATTATATTATTTTGTATTATACCACCAACACATATATGTATGTATCTATCTGTCTGTATACATACATACATATATATATATATGCGTGTGTGTGTGTATGTTTTTTTTTTTTAAATACGTCTTAATTGCTGTATATCTCTGGTCAGATATCATCAAAAACTTGGAACAGTGATGCTGAATATTTTCAATTTCAAGTAATCAAGGAATAACACTGATACATTCACAAAATTTGTTGATGTTTGCATAAATGTGAGAAATCATCCAGTTTCTTTAACAATTTTATTATTTATCTGAAAGGGACACAGTTGTCTCAAAGAAAAGTAACAAATTGTAGGAAAATAGTTGATTTAGTATTCATAAAAAGAACTGATGCTGAAAGCAGATTTTTTTTTTTTACCACTTATGATATATAATTGCTGATCATCCATCAAAAATATTTGATTTTCTTAATACTGTTTCATTTTTCTATTTTTCCAGCAAACCTTCAAAAGTAGCGATGAATTTGGTCAACCAATAGAAAACAATTTACCTAATGCAGTCACTGATGATGATTCCATGAAAACCCATGATGACAATATTGTGGCAACATTGCCTGCTGTATCATCAGAGCCTTCTGTAGAACCAAAGAAAGAAGAGGTGGAGGGAGAGAAAGGAAGAGTAATGGAAAAGGGGGAAGAGCATGAGGAGGAGAAACCAGAGGAGGGAGCTGAGATGAAAAAGCCAGCAGATGATGGAGAACAAGACATTAAGAAAGAAGAGATAAAAGATGAAAATGTTGAAGATAACACTGAAATGGATATACTCCTGTAGAAATAAGAGAGAGGGTAGTTGTTTGGCACAGGTACCAGGAGCTGGAACGGTACTTGTTTCTGACATGCCTCCTTTCCTTTACACAGTAATAAAAAAAAAAGATGAAGGCCCAGTGTACAACAAACAAAGATGTACAAAAGAAGGAACTGATCAACAAAATGAAACTATTAAAATTGTTATAAAATTAACTTAATATTTCTCTTCCTGCTATCCACATCTCAGTTTGCCTCACATATATATTTCCACTATCACTACAAACCCCGAAAAATATTAATAAAAAATCTTAATTCATTTTGTACTTATTATTGTACAATTTGATTTGTAGATCTTGGATGAGACGGAAGTAATATAACAATTAGCAAATTGATTAACAAGAAGAAAAAATATTTTAAAAAATCTGATTTGGTGGCCATAAGTTAATTTTAGTATATAATTGGATTTTCATATATATATATATAATACCATAAATATAATATCCTTATTATATAGTAATTTATATATATATATATATATATATATATATATATATATATACATATATATACACACACACACACACATACATACACACACACACATACATACACACACACACACACACACACACACACACACACACACACACACATATATATATATATATATCTTAAATATTCTAAGTAAGATATCAGTGTGAAAGTTTGTAAATATTGTTTGGTATCAAAATGTTGACTACCATTAAAATGTGTAGAATTATAGATTTCAGTACTCTCATAGTCTTTGAAGTAGTAGTTCCTCTTCTAGCACTGTATGTTGAAATTATATAGAAGCATCTTCAAAATATTTGCAAAATGTAAATTATGAATTTTTCTTTCAACAAAAAAAACAACAATAATAGTCATATCTAACAAAAATAATAGAATTAAATTTAGAGCATTTCTTATGTTGTTTACAATTTACAAGTTGCTTCAAACCAATTGTTCTACTAGATATTTCATTGGTGTTTTAAACAAAAAGTGAATTCATGAGTAAATGTTGATAATCGTAAAGAGGGAGAAATTGATTTTCTTATTAAAAAAAATGTAGTTATGTTTATTATCAATATAAAAGATTTCTCACTCAGAGGTACCAAAATCTTACAAGTAAAAAGTGTACAATGTATCTAAATCATATATGTACATGTATTACTCTATCTGTTTGTCAAGAAAAGCAAGTGAATGTGTTTTGTGTGTATAGTAAATATTTCTATTTTCATTGAAATTTGGTGTGATATTGTAATGTGTGTAAATTATAAAAATGTTTGGAAAAACATTTCAGCAATGCAGGTGAGAGTTTGGCAAAATATATCAAGTCATGTCAATGAATGAAAACAAGGAGAAAAGGTATTGCATTAACTTACATAGGTTTTTTAATGAGCCTGTAGTATTTCAGGAAAGATACCTTTTTTTCAAATACAAGTAAGAAAACAATTAAAGGGTTTGGAGAAATGTGTTGTTACTGACAAATCATGCAACATATATATGAGAATGGTCTGATGGTAAGTACACATTTCTTTGAAATATTTTTGGTTTCTCTTTGAAAAGGAGAATCTTTCCTGAAATATTATAGTATCAATAAATAACCTATAAAAAGTAATACAGTATTTTTTCTCTTTGTTTTCATTCATTGATATCACCTGGAACATTTTACCTAAATTCTCATCTGCATGGCTCAAAGGTTTTTTTCCTCCAAACATTTATATCACACACGCACACACATATACATATGTCTACTTGTAAATGTGTGTGCGTGTGTGTATGTATGTATATATATATATATATATATATATATATATATATAGTTATACATGTCAGTATAAATATGTTTGTATCTGTATATGTCTATGCATACATATATGCATATGTGTGTGAATGTAGTTGCATGTGTGTATATGTATATGCATATGTGTATGTATGCATATATATATATATGTGTGTGTACATATATTCATACATATATATATACACACACACCTAACTGTATGTTGTTGGACTGGATTATTTTCTCATACCTAAAGGTCTCATGGTTGCTGTTTGTCAAGAGTACTAATAAGCAAGTCAGAAATAATCTGAAATAATATATTTTATATATGCATATGATTGTGTGTGTGTGTATCTGTGCATGCATGTGTGCAAATGCATATTTGTACACACATACCTGTATACACACACACAGGCACATACACACAAGCATTGATGTGTGTGAATGCTTTGTGTAAGTATGCATGTATGTGTATACATGTATATATGTACATATATATCAATATATGCATATACATGTATGTATATTTGCACATATATGTGCATTCACATAAGTATATACATATATATTTATATATATATACATATGAATATATATATATATATGTATATATGCACATACATGTATACATGCATAAACATGTACATTTATATATATGAATATTTATATATTATCTATGTGTGTGAGCATATATTAGTAGATGTATATGACACACACACACACACACACACACACATACATATATAAGCACTTTATAAGCATATGTATACACTATGCACATACATATATGCATTTATATGTGTGTGTGTGTGTGTGTTGTCCCTAAGTATATATGTGCATGTGTGTATGTGTATAATTGTTTAATAATAATCTGTTAAAAATCTATTTGTATATTTCCTTTTTTTTATTATTATTTTCATCACATTTTAGATCAATTACTGATGAAATTAACTACAATAATTTTATAAACTCATTCATATATTTCTTGAAGCAGTTTATTAGATACTTTAAAAGAAATTTGTTAAAAAATGATTTCTTGTGTTTCTAGACTATGTATCTGTACATTTTATAATAAATTTTTTAATTACACACGGTGTATTTTGGTTTATATATATATATATATATATATATATATATATATGTACCCAGTTATTTAGTAAAAATTTTTTTAATTGGTATTCAGATGTTGAACATTACTAATAAAATTATGCTGGAGTAACAGAAAATATAAGTCATGGCTAAATATCACATGCATATTTATCATTTAAATTTGCAATAATAGAAAATATAACAAAAATAATAATAGGGCAGTGAATGGTGACATCATTAAATCATTGGACAAAGCAACATACAGTATTTAGTTATTGTGCTTAACATTCTATGTTCAAACTCCTCTGAGGTCAAATTTACCTTTTAAATTTTCTTGGGTGGGATAGCAATCAATAGGATAGAATACCAGCCGTGGTCTTTGATCTGTTTATATTTTTGCAATGATTCCTCCAATATGTGAATGGAATTATAATAGAATATCCTAAATATCTAATAGATTAATGCTTTTAAAATCTCTCAAACTTATTGAAAATTATTTTGGTGTTTGAGAACATTAATTATATTAATTATATAAAAACTTAATTTAAAAACTTTTTTTAAACATTCTTTAATTATAAACAAAAACAATTCAAAAATAAGTGTTACTTTCAATTTAATTCTTTATATAAAACAGTGAAAAGATCTAAAATGTTTTGTAAAAATAAAGTATGACATGTTATTTTGCGTATGCATATAATCTGTATTCATGCATTACGTATGTGTGAATATGTTACACATGTAACAAAGTTGAAAGCACAAATATATTTTCGTTAGTAAATTTATATTCTCTTTTTCTTTGAATCAAAATTTAGAAATTTTTGAGGGAACAAAAGTAAATTTTTTTTAAAAGAAAAAACATGATTTGAAATCTACATTTGACAGTTGATTATTGTTTATGTACAATTACATCTTCACACACACAATACACCACAACACATACTAATTTATAATTGATTGTGTTTATGAATATGAAAATACAAACAGTCATATACATACATGTGTACATGCATGTATATATACATGCATAAATATATGTATGTTTGTATGTATACACACACATACACATTCACGCATATACATAGATGTATACAAATAATAAATGCATGTCCACGCATATATAAAAAGCACTGGCACACAGATATTTGGGTTTGCATTGGTATTCATAAAAGATTATGTGCAATAATATATCTTCATGCGGTATAAAACACCATTCACTAATTAACCTTGACTATTTCACAAATTTTAAAACATGATTTGAGCAATATTACATGCAATTCTGCATGTGAGTTTTTAACCCTATCATTATCATTACGCAAACATACACTTTTTTTTGTTTTGTTTTGTTTTTTTTTCACCAATATCTTTGCTTTGGATGATGAGATGACATTGTTGAAGAAAAAGAAATGTTATAAATTAAATTTGCATTTTTTTATCCTCAAATTTTATTTAATTCATTTATTGATGTTTTTTTTTTATTGTACTTTATTTAATCATTGTTTGAAACCATTCAGTTCAAATTCCACCATAGTCAACTTTTACTTTTCATCTATCTGGGGGTTGATAACATATACTAAAGTTGATATAATTGACAATACATCTCCCCAAAAATGTGTGGCCTTTCGCCTATGTTAAAACTCATAATTATTATTATTATTATTATTATTATTATTATTATTATTTTTATTATATCATTATTATTATTGTTGTTATTATTATCATCATCATCATCATCATTATTATTATTATCATTATTATTATTATTATTATTATTATTATTGTTGTTACCATTATTATTAAAGCAATTTATGGCAGAATAAGTGGAGCAATGGATCAAATGCTATCTGGTTATGATTAGTTACATCCCTTTATGTTCTGTGTTGAAATCCCACTGAGATCAACTTTGCCTTTAACCCTTTTCAAGATCAATTGAATAAGTAGCAGTCAAGTGGTTGAAGTTTTGATTTAATTGTTGATTTTAATTCCCCACCGAATTTGTGGCATTGTGCCTATGTAAGAAGTTATTATTATTATTAATCTGTAAAAACCTACATCTCTAAAGAAAGTCTCATGCAATACTGAATATTGCCATAATAATGATGACTTTTTTTTTTCCAGGATAAACACCTGCACATGCACACAAACACACATATACACACATATTAAAAACAAATATGCAAGCACAAATAATCATTACACACCAATATATGTTGATAGATATTTCAAAAAATATAATTAATCCTTTGTATCGAAAACTTGTGGATGTCCACGATCCTTCATGGATAAAAATTGGAGATATTAAATATAACCACAAACATATGAAATAAAGAAATGAAATTAAGAGTCTTCATTTCGAAATATTTTCTATAATGAAGCCTGACAATTTCTTTACATGCATCCATTCAGCATTTTCATGCACTGCATATGTATCTTTAAACATATGTTATATATATAAACATGCATATTCTGAAATACACACACATGCACACACACACACACATACACACACACACATGTAGGCACACATATGTCATACATACATACACGTGTAACACACATATTATATATACATACATACACACATAACACATAAATATTCTTTAGACCATCTTATGTCACCAAAGCTATTCTCATGGAACACAATATATGTATATATATACATATATATATTATCTGAAGTGTATAGTATTATATATCCGTTATGGCCAATCTTACCAATCTTACCAATCAGTTTCACACCAGGGATTCAATGGAGTGTTAGGTAATAATCTGATTATGTAACCTTGCGCTCATAAGAGATACCCAATATGGAATGTAAAGATCAACTGTAATGGATATTATAACACTTCAGATAATATACCTACCCTCTTGACAGATATACGAGAGCATTTTTTCCTTTCTTACGGACTCTTTGACAACTTACACATAGATATATATATATATATATATATATATATATATATATATATGTGTATATATATATATACACGCACACACATACATATACACGTGTGTGCACGTGCACACACACACACACACACACACACATCAACAAGGTCAATTGCATATATACACAAACATGCAATTTTTTTTTTTTTTCTGTTCACAGAATCTGTAGATATTTAATACCATTCTAAAAATTCCTTTGCTAAAAGTATATTTTGTAATTGTATATTAGAAAGCATGTGACTTAAAACCTTAAAACTATTATTTTTACTTCTCTAAACGGCTCAAAATTCCAGTTCTCCATAAAAAAAATTATAATAACAAGAAAAAAAACAGCCAAAAGCTCAATTTTACCAAATTATATCAATTGACTGGAAGTCTGGTTGCAATAATAACAACTTTTGAACCGTTAATGTATCAAACTACCAATGTTTGTTTGATTGTTATATATTTTTTTGTTCTTTTTTATTGCTCCTTCACACAATACTACATACATACATACACATACACACACACACACACACACATATTCATATATATGCATTCATTTGTGTGTTGTTTATATGTATATGTATGCATATATATATATGTGTGTATGTATAATATATATATATATATACACACACATACACACACATATATGCGTGTGTGTATATATATGCATATATATATGCATATATACATTTATATATATGTATGCATATATGTATATAATGACAAATATTTTTTAAAAGACGGAACGAGCAAATCCTTTTACTACTTCAATTTACAATTGTTTTCTCTTAGGCCAACTTAATTTGTCTTGCATCATTATGAAATAATTCCTTCAACTGTTGATTAATTTTCATGTGCTGTTTAGGGTTTCCTCCATAACACATGTTGAAAATTGGCTTTTCAGAATTGTGTAAAAAAATTATATGAATATATATACACCAAGTTGGGCATATCTACATGAACACCAAGTTGGGCATATCACATTATAAAAACAAATGAGTCCCAAGAGACGAATTTATCAAATGAGGGTTATTTTGTTTAGATGAGATAATTGTTTTATTAATTAGTTGTTCAGTACACTACTAACAACACGATTGATGGTTGTTTGCTTCATTAAATATAATGTTAAGATGCTATGTCATTTTTAATTACTTTTCTTCAAGACTGTTAAGTAGACTTATTGTCTTGTCTCTGAGTCTGAGTTAATTTTCAACGCGTGTAATAGAGGAAACCTTAAACAGCATGTATGATTTAATCATTATAGCATAATGACACAAGATTAATTATACAAGATTATGGCAAAGCAATTGTAAATTGAAGAAGTAAAATTAGTTGCTCACTCCATTTTTTAATATTTGTCATTATAAATACTCTATGGATATTTGTGGATTTTCAAGCATTTGTCTGGAAGAACAAACGATCTCCAATTTTGAATTTTGTCTGATAGCCAATATCCGTAGATGTGCTTAATATGGTAAATACTAATGAACTTATAATACATACATACATATATATATATATATATATATGCACAAACACACACACACACATTTATATACATATATGTATATGTATACATACATATGTATATACAGCATGTGTGTATATACATGTGTGCATATGCAGATATATATATACACACACATGTATGCATATATAATATGTATAATTATATCAATATATAAATATTTATATGATATAAATATTCATAACAAATGCATGTACGTGTGTGCATTCTTATATGTTTATAACAATGTGTGTGTGTACATACACATTATATATATTATAGATATATATGTACATATATATTTTATTTATATATATGTGTATATATACACACATGCACACACATCCATATATATGTATGTATGAACATATATACATATTGTATGCTTATATATGTATTTACGTGTACATGGGTGTATATATATGTATGTGTATATATATATATATATATATATATATATATATATGATCAACACATATACATACATATATATATATATATATATATATATATATATATATATATATATATATATATATATATATATATATATGCACATACGTATACCATATATAAACACATATACAAACACAATTGTCTTCAGTACTGCCAATAAAGTGACTTTCTGTTGGAATCAATAAAAGAGTAAATACATCCATAAAAGTTAAATTTTAAAAAAAAATGAATAAAACTTTTGTTTGAAAACTAATATTGGCATTTGTATTTTGTTATTAATAATGATAATGCTTAGGCAGTGGGCTGGCAAATCATTAGCATGGTGGTCAGAATGTTTAGTGGCATTTCATGTCTTTACATTCTGAGTTCAAATTCTTCCAGGGAAGACTTTGCTTTTCATCTTTTGAAGTCGATAAAATAAGTACCACTTGAGCACTGGAGTCAATGTAATCAACTCAACCCCTCCTCCAAAGTTGCTGGCCTCATGCCAAAATTTGAAATCAATAATGATAATGTTTTTGATAATAATTACTGACCAGTGGATTATTTCAATCTGCTCTTTTTGATAGCATATTTATAAATCACTTTATCACTTTGCATCATTAATATCCTCAAAAATGCTATGCATGTTTCAACTTTTTGTTCTTCAGTCATAAACTTAATCCATCGTCTGGTCGAACACTACCAGTTGCCACTTAGGTTATTTTGTAGAATCCATTCTGATCAAGTATTCAAGTATGATACTTTTTGTATTTCTTCCTCCCTTCCATGTGTTATAAAGTCCCTGGAGAAAAATGTAATTTATTGTTTTCAAAACCATGTTGTTACAATCAACATGTGCCACTAGTACCTGTCATCTTTGGTCCTGTTTGACAGCCTAAATTTAACTCTTTTTCCCTGATTGGAACATCATCTCTTTATTCTTATAAATAACTGCAAGTGTAGCTATGTGGTAAGAAGTTTACTTTCCAACCACATGATTCCAAGTTCAATCCCACTTTGTGGCACTTTGGGTAAGTGTCTTCTACTAGAGTCCCAAGCCAGCCAAAACCTTGTGAGTGGATTTGGTGGACAGAAACTGAAAGAAGCACGTGTGTGTGTGTGTGTCTTGCCTTTGCATTGCTTGAAAATTGTAAGCAAGTGTCCTTCATTCCTAATCTTCCATGAAAAACATATCTGGTCATGGAGAAATATTACCATACTTGGAAATAGGCATGGTTTGGTGACAGGATGGCATCCAACTGTTGAAAAATTTGCCTTTTAACTAAATTCCATCTAACCTATGCAAGCATGGAAAAAAGTGGATGTTAAAAGCAGTGATGATGGTGACGACTTCTATACACCTTGTTCTGCTAAAATTTCTTCTCTTGAACTTTCTCTTAAAGTTACTAATCAAGAAATTTGTCTATCTGCTAATTCTCATCTTTTTGCAGTTCTCTCCCCCTTGAAGAAGCATTGCTACTCTAGTTGTTTCTTTCCTCCAGTATCCATCTTATGGAACTCTGTTCCTGTTTGTTTCTCTTGGCAATCTAATGGATATAATCTTAATCCTCATAAATCTTGAGTTGATTATTTAATGATTCTCATAGCAGGTCCTCATTAGAATATATTCCTTCACATTGTACCTTCACTTTTGTAATTTCCAATGAACTCAATATTTTATTGCTGTGCTGTCTTGTTGAGGGTGGTTTCCTGTTGCCATGAAAAGTACGACCCAAAGTGCTGCAAATTGCTTGCTGTTCTGAGCTGTTGTAATATCATTGTCATAATGACAATTCTTTCAAGTCAACTACAGTTCTTCTATTTGGTCATCCAATCTGCTAGAAATAGTAGCAAAATGCCCCTCAAATTACTCCCATAAAAAGAAATGGAATCATTGGGTAATGTAGTTCTAGATGTACAATGTTCAAGAGGACATCACAAATAGACAAGACTTGAACACTTTCCATCAAAATACTGACTTAGTGCTAAACAACAATAACAACTACACCAGCACTGAGATTGATTTTACCTTTTCGTTTTTCTGGCATTAAATTAATAAAGTCCCAGTAATATGCTGTGGTTGATTCTATTAATTATATCCTTCACTATTGTAATCCTTTGTGGCAAAACTAAACCTTTCCATTATTGTTGTTGTTATTATTACTGTTTAACTCTAGATTAAAGCAGTGGACTGGCAGAATTATTAGAGTATAGAGATAAAATATCTTGCAGTATTTGTTCTGGTTTTTTACATTCTAAGTTCTAATCTTACTGAGGTCAACTTTGCCTTTCATTCTAACAGGGTCAATAGAATATTGTACCAATCTAGTACTAAGGCCTCTGGTGGGTGGAGCATCATTTCCCATTCAAACTGCTCCAGCCTTTGGAATGTCATCCTCGTTGTATGTGACCAAGCATTATCCTGATGGAAGAACCCCTTTTGTCTTGAAACCAAAGATAGTCATTTTTCTTCTAGCACTGACTTAAGTTGCTCGCAATAGATCTCCATTGTTATCGTTTGGTCTGGGTTTAAAAGTTCAAAGTAGACTAAACCTTTCATATCCCACCAAACAGATAACAACAACCTTACATGGGTGAAGACCTTCTTTATCCTGGGCTGCTGGTGTTTTTACTTTCCCTTTCTTTGGCATTTGACCTTTGCCTAGAGAACCCATTTCTCATCACCAGTCACTGTTCAGTCAAAAAAAAGGTTCATTCGTGAGATGTGACTGCAAAGAAGAGCACACATTCACTCTCAGCATGCAATTAGACTCAGAAGGTTTATGACGAACTCATTGACCCAATTTGCTGACTCTTCTGATGGCACGCGGGTATTGATGAATGGTTGAATGACCAAATCCAAACTTCTCTGCTAGTTCCTCAACAGTTACAACGGGATCTTGTTGCAGCAGAGTTTGCAGGGTGTCCTTGTCGAGTTCTACAGATCTTTCAGGACGAAGCTCATTTTCTAGGCTGTAGTTTCCAACTCAGAATTTCTAGAACCACTATTGACACTTGCTTACACTTACTGTCCAATCCCCATATACTGCATTAATATTCTTTGCACTTTCTGTTGCATTGTTGCCTTTATTGAACTTCAAAAGCAAAATATACTGAATATGCTCCTTTGTTACTTCCATTATAGCTTTGAAAAAATAACTGTTAAAATTGAACTGCACTCTTCATAGCTTGTATTAAGAATAAGGACAAGGTAAAATTACTACCAGCTTTTATAGCAAGTTGATGCAGGTAGTTTATCCTGTCTCCCTCTAACCTTTAGTTCATGCAATTGAAACAAAACACATTATTTATGGGATGACCCAATATATATATATATATATATATATATATATATGTGTGTGTGTGTGTGTGTGTGTGTAAGTATATATATTTGGTTACTTATTTATGAGCCTGAAAAAAACAATGTAAAAAAATCTTTTGAGCAGTAACATTTCATGTAGTCATTCATTGTGGCTGGTCAGAAAATTATCGTTGGTTTTGCACTTATTATACTCTCAGCAATATAAGCAACTCCCCAGACCTGCTGGCCAGACCCACATAACTAGCAGGTCTGAGAAGTTACCTGTATTGCTGAGAGTATAGTAGATGTGAAACCAATGGTAACTTCCTGATAAGCCATAACCAATGACTACATTAAATGTGTGTGTGTGTGTGTTAGCCTTGCATGCCCCATGGCAATCTTCTTCATTTTACCCTATTTTCTACATTACTAACTCATCAATACTCTTGTTTTCATTTACTTCTCTATCATATTTATTTATAATATCACTATATTATATACTCTTTAAAATGACTTTTCTGCTTGATCTTAACAACCAGATCTCTGATAGCCTGCTTAATAATAGTATGACTGATAACAGGAGTAAACACAAGCTAACTAATCTATAAACTTCATTTTAAATGATAGCAAAAAAAACCCAGTTATGTGTTAAGAAGTTTGCACTGTAGCTATGTGGTTCTGTGTAGGTTAAGTGTCTTATACAATAATCTCAGATTAACCAATACCTTAAGAGTGAAATTTGATAGAAGAAAACTGTGATTTGAAGTCTATGATGAAGCATCATACAGTTTGAGGTTAAGGGCAGAAACATTGTCATGTCAAATATCTTGTTGGTTACAAGGGACCAAAGAAGTTGTTCTTTCTGACCCCAGATCCAACTGCAAACAAGCAACCCTATGATTAAAGGCATTTCTGTAGACCACATCTTATTTCAAGGTATAATGCATCTAGGTCTTCATTATCCAATACATTCTTAACTTTTTAAAGAGAGGATATCATTAGAAGCAGATTAGGCTGCTATATTTGGCAGCTGAAGCAATCTGGTAGAGGCTTCTTCTTCTATGATTTGATTGCTATTCCTGCAACAATACCAAGAATGGTACTGTCTTGTAAACTCTTTAAACCTTGTCAACAAAATCTTAGTGTTCAATTTCTCATTACTGAACTATCCCAAATCACAGGGTTCATAAGTCAATGAAGAAGCCTAGTTTGCCCTGCTAAAATAGGTAAATCTCCTTCCAAGTTACACCATCCATTTTTAAATAAAGGAAAACACATTAGCTATTGTAATTCCAGAAACCCACAAGAAAATGTTAGAATGGTTAGCTAGAATATCTTTGATCATACATCAGCTTGCTCACATTGACCCAGACAGAGCTAAACAGCAATTAAAGAAAACAAATATAATGAAGTTAGATGATAGAACACCAATAAATTCTCTGTAGTAGGCAGCATATTATTTCTTCTGAAAGTTTACCAAATACAAGTTTGAAACTGGAGGTAATTCAAACAGAGAAAAACAATTATTTTCAATTAAAATGTTTATGAGAACAAAGTTTGCATTAAATGTGTTGTAAAAATAGTGCAATCATATTCTTTAAATGAAATTCCGTTTTTGGTCATGTGTAAACATCATCAGCAGCAGCAACAACAGCAGCATTATCACCATCATCGCCGTCATCATTATCATCATCATCATTTAAAGTTTGTTTTCCATGCTGGCATGAGTTGGATGGTTTGGCCTGAGCTAGCAGGCAGGAGAGCTGCATCGGGTTCCACTTTGATCTGGCTTGCTTTCTATGGTTGGATGCCCTTTTTTAACACCAACTACTTTACAGAGTGTAGTGAGTGCTCTTTAAGTGCCGCTAGCATAGGTGCTTATATGGTGCCAGCATGGACACTTTTACATGACGCTGGCACAGATGCTTTTCACATGGCACCAGCACAACAGGGCACAAACAAAAAATGTTGCTGAGATAAAAATAAAGGGAAAATGTGGTAAGTAGCTTGTTTACCAGCCACATAGGTCCAGGTTCAGTCCCACTGCATGGCACTTTGGGCAAGTGTCTTCTACTATAACCTCGGGCCAACCAAAGCCTTGTGGATTTGGTAGGCAGAAACTGAAAGAAGCCCATCATGTATATATATATATATATATATATATATATGTATGTATGTATGTATGTGTTTGTGTGTCTGTGCTTGTCCCCTACCATCGCTCGACATCCGATGGTGGCGTGTCTACATCCCTGTAACTTAGCGGTTCAACAAAAGAAATTGATAGAATAAGTACTAGGCTTACAAAGAATAAGTCCTGGGATCAATTTGTTCAACAAAAGGTGGTGCTCCAGTATGGCCGAAGTCAAATGACTGGAACAAATAAAAGAATATATTGTGGATAACCTGGTGTAAGAGGTATGGCAAACACATGCGTCATTAAACTGAAATGTATCTATATTTATTCTTGATGGGTCTGGAGGAATGGGCAGCACCCATATCTCTGGAAACCATCTGAGACTGATGATACTGATTCTAACAATGTTCTTCGTAATCTTTGTGTGTAAACACCTGTGGGAAAGATGTGATCAGGGAAAGAATTCCAAACAGCCAACATTCTAGGAGAAAAAAAGACTGAGCATAATGATGAGTGTGGAACCTGGAAAGGCTGGACAAAATAAGAACGATGAAAGAGAGATAAGTAGGATAGGAATGCTTGAGTGGAAATGGCATTGGCAGAAGCCCAGGCAACTCCAAGAAGCAGAGGTCATTATAAGAGATATAGAACAGTTTGAAAGAGGAGATAGCAAAACCGTGAACCAGAGGCTGGAGTAAGTCTGTGACTTTATGCTATTCAATCAGGAGGCTCTTTTCTAGATGTTTGTATGAGCAGCAACAACACCAGCCTGGACATGAGATCAGGATTCCCTTGTGGGTCTCTCCCAAGCTTAGTAGAGTATCAATAATTGTTGATAGCTGAAGTATTTTCATGCCAAAGAGAAAGGCCAATGATTGGGATGTGTTCCTAGATATATTAAGAATGTGCTTTCACCTGGAAAGATCCTCATTCATTGTGAAGCCCAGTAGCTAGAGTGAATTTGAGGACTCAAGTTGAGTGCTGCTCATAATTAAAGGTGTGTGGTGCAATGATGCTTTCTTGATATGAGAAATGTTTTCTTGATGTTGAAAGAGACAAGCTAGATGTAACCCCATTAAAGGATGCTGGAGTTAGTGTTGGTTTGGCGTGTGGTGTCTAGGTTGGGAATAGATAAAGCATGGTTGAGGAATATTTAGAAGGTATAAAGAATAATGTTGTTTGCATAAGAGTGGGCATGGTTGGATGTAGCAGTAAGTAAATCATTGACTTATAAAAGGATGAGAGTGAGGTACAAAACTAAACTCTGGGGCTAAGTTGATAGAATGAGAGACAGAAAGAGCTCCACAACATACCCAGGAAATGTGTGAAATGATTGAAAGTTAACAATCCAAGAGATGAAAGATGGATGAGGCTCATGGACAAGCAGTTTCAATAAGAGATTTGTATGTCAAACATGATCAAAATTTTTGCTGATGTCCTGTATTAAGACAGGTTGAAACAGAATTAATCAATGAGTGACTATTCTATCAGTGGTTCAATAAACTAGTAAAAAAAGGGTGATTGAATAATCACTATTCCACATGGTTACACTATCAAGCAAATCCTTAATTAAGCATTATATATCATAGATGTTATGTATGGGAACTCATTTATACAAGTGATTAGTTCTGATAGCTGAATCTATAGAGGATTTAGAGGAAATTCCAGGTATAGAAGATATACCTAGAATTGAGAGGCTTCAAGGTAAAGTTAACAAAGACTTAAGTTTAATAAGTAAGAAGACTTAGGTTTAGTAAGTAGGTAAGAAGACAAGACAGTATTATCAAGGAAATGGCCTTCCTTGATATACAAGAAAGAACTAGTATAAATTTCATATGTTGTAACCAATGTAAGATATGGATACAGGACTAACAGAGAAGGTGAGCTTCATCTGTGATAGATGTACTGGAGCAAAATGTTCTGTGAGCAAACTCTAGATAGATTCTCCCAAATGCCTGATGACTCTCTAAATGTAATCAAGGTAATTGATAGCTTGTGTACATAGTTTACAGGCAAGTTGATTGCTTTAAAAGTATAGTGGCCAGTTCAGAAAGTTCTTGCCACTACTGGTAACAGAGGATTATATTTCCCTCAAGTCAAAAGCTTTGATGATGTCCTACATTAAAACAAGTTGAAACAGATCTAGTCAAGGAATGGCTGCTCTATTGACGGCTCAATAAACTAGTGATTAAATATAATTCCACATGGTTACTCTTTGATGTTTGTGTTAGAATTGTGATGTTGTATGTTAGTGAAACACAGGCTTTGAATACAGATGACTCGCAAAGACTAGAAAGAAATAAAGCTAGCATGTTTGAATGGATGTATAAAGTTTATCAAGTACAAGTTTGAAACTGGAGGTAATTCAAACAGAGAAAAACAAATATTTTCAATTCAAACATTTATGAGAACAAAGTTTGCATTAAATGTATTGTAAAGATAGTGCAATCATATTCTTTAAATGAAATTCTTTTTTGGTCATGTGTAAACATCAGCAGCAGCAGCATTATCATCATCATCATCATCATTTAGAATTTGTTTTCCATGCTGGCATGAGTTGGACGGTTTGACCTGAGCTAGCAAGCAGGAGAACTACATCAGATTCCATTCTGATCTAGCTTACTTTCTACGGCTGGATGCCCTTTTAACTATGATATTTGTGTTAGAATTGTGATGTTGCATGTTAGTGAAACACAGGCCTTGCATACAGAAGACTTGCAAAGACTAGAAAGATAGCATGTTTGAATGGATGTATAAAGTTAGTACATAAATAACAGAAAGCAAATGACCCAAGAGAGAAACTGGTCATAAGAAGAATTGGGTGTAATGTACAAGAGTCAGGGAGGCTTTGTTGTATGGGCATGTAATGTGTATGAAGGATGATGACTCGTACAAAAAGTACCATGCATTCTGAGTTTATGGGACCTATAGAAGAGGGGATAAAGAGTTGAAGGCTGAGCTGAAGAGGCTTCATCTTAAGGAGGAGATAACAAAGACTGTACTAACTGGTGATAAGCAGTGCAACAGAAGACCCATCCACCCATGGTAAAATACACACTAACACAAGAGTAATGTTTAAAAAACTGTATCATATATATATATATATATATATATATATATATATATATATATATATATATATATATATATATATAAATAAGAGTAGCTGTGTGGTAAGAAGCTTGGTTCCCAACCACATAGTTCTAGGTTCCAGGTTCAGTCCCACTGTGTGACACCTTGGGCAAGTGTCCTCTATCATAGCCTTGGGGTGACCAAAGCCTTGTGAGTGAATTTGATAGACAGAAACTGAAAGAAGCTCATCGTATGTGCATGTGTATGTGTGTGTGTATTTATGTGTGTGTCTTTGTGTCTGTGTTTGTCCCCCCACCATCACTTGACAACCGATGTTGGTGCGTTTATGTCCCCGTAACTTAGTGGTTCAGCAAAAGCAACAGAATAAGTACCAAACTTACAAAGAATAAATCCTGGGGTCAAATTTCTTTGACTAAAAGGCGGTGCTCCAGCATGGTTACAGTCAAATGACTGAAACAAATAAAAGAGAGTAAAGAGTATATATATATATATATATATATATATTTATATATATATATATATATATATATAAACAGGTGCAGGTATGGCTGTGTGGTAAGAAGCTTGCTTCCCAACCACATGGTTCTTGGTTCAGTCCCACTGCATGGCACCTTGAGCAAGTGTCTTCTACAATAGCCTTGGGCTGAACAAAGCTTTGTGAGGTGACTTGCAAGATGGGAACATGACTCAGTAGTTAGAGCAGCAGGTTCACAATTATGAGATAATGAGTTTGATTCCCAGACAAGGTTGTGTGTTGTGTTCTTGAGCAAGACACTTTATTTCACAATTGCTCCAGTTCACTCAACTGTAGAAATGAGTTGCGACATCATTGGTGCCAAGCTGTATCAGCCTTTGCCTTTCCCTTGGATAATGTCAGTGACATGAAGAGGAGAGGCTGGTATACATGGGCGACTACTGGTCTTCCATATACAACCTTGCCTGGACTTGGGCCTCGGAGGGTAACTTCCTAAGTGCAAACCTTTCTATTACTGGTAGTACAAGAGAAAAAAAAAACAGGACACATTAGCATTAGGAAGGGCATCCAGTTGTAGGAATCATGCCAATGTAGCCAAATCAGTAGACATTGGAACCTGATGCAGTCCTTAGCACCATCAGATTCTGTCAAACCATTCAACCCATGCCAGCATGAAACACAAGTTTTTGTTAAATGATGATGATATACATATATATATATATATATATATATATATATATATATATTTATTTATTTATTACGGAGATGTACTTGCATAGCAAGTGACCTGATCTGAGATCGTGTGCTGGAACGAAAACAATTGCAGCATGGAAGGTGTTTATAAGCCATTTAAAATAACACACAAAATCCGTTAGATTTACTTCAACATTTAAATTTAATTCGCCAAAATATTTTCGTCGCTTTGAGACCGCGACCTGTTCACTGACAAAATTAAATTTAAATGTTGAAGTGAATCTAACGGATTTTGTGTGTTATTTTAAATGGCTCATAAACACCTTCCACGCTGCAATTGTTTTATATATATATATATATATATATATATATATATATATATATATATATATATATATATATATCACACAGCTGCATCCTCATTACATGAGAAAAGTCATTGCCAAGAAGACTTATTGAAATGATTCATGATTGTTGCCATGTGATGCTCTTATATGACTTTTAAGCCCAGTCAAGCTTTTACACATTTTATTACATACTAGACAACTGTGCTGGCTGGCAGGAGAAACAGGTGTCACTATATGCACTCTCTTAACATGTCTTTTTAAACCTCCAACTGAGAGGCACACCCTTCCACATTTTACACATGGCCTTTTATGAATTTTAATAGTCACATCATTGTTTATCATGGGTTGATTTCTATGAGAATTTTGATGGCTCACCAGGCCTGCGCGACTCAAACACCTTCGCCCACAAACCACGCACATAAAAAGCAACACTCTCTCACTTTCCACAGGTTCCCCGCTTCAATCTCCCTTCCAATTCTCTCATACTTCACTCTCTCCCTCTCAAACCTTGAACAACCATCATGCACTATCTTCGTCCATCCATCACAATCTTGTGCCTCCCTCTCCCAATTACCAGCTGCAGTTCCTGTCTGTATTAGAGCATTTTTAAGGCAATCCTTAAACCTTAGTTTAGGCTTTTGTGTTGGTCTCCTGCCATCTTCCAGCTCACCATACAATAGCCCCAAACGTCTTTGCAAAATCATTGACTCTATACTTCCACTGCCACTCCTCTCAAGCACCTCCACATTACTCTCTCTTGAAAAAAGTTTATGGAAGGTTTCGCCACTTCAGAGCAAGGATGGCACAGAATTATTAACAAATCCTGAAGATATTGTTGGGAGATGGAAAGAACATTTTGATGAGTTGTTCAATAGACCCACTGAAGTTGATCTCTCTTTTCTTGATAATATACCAGAGAGACCAATAAAACATCTTATAGCAGAATTTCCAAACCTGGCTGAAATAAAAGCAGTAATGAGGTAATTGAACAATGGAAAGGACCCTGGTATGGATGGATTAGGAGCAGAGATATATAAATATGATGGTGATCATCGTTGTGCAATGTTGATGGATGTGATTCAGAGGGTTTGGTAAAGTGAAAAGGTTCCTCCAGATTGGTGTGATGAAACTATGGAGATACTATATAAATCTAAAGGTGGAAAGGACGTCTGTGATAATTATCACGACATCTGTCTATTAGCTGTTGCAGGAAAGGTCCTCTGTAGGGTAATGCTGGATAGATTGCTTCTGCACATTGCTGGTGAGGTTCTACCAGAATCACAATGTGGGTTTAGGGATAGTAGGAGTACTATGGATATGATATTTTCGGCTAGACAGTTGCAAGAGAAATGCATCAAACAGGATATGGACTTATACCAGATTTTCATTGACCTAACAAAAGCATTTGATTCTATCAATAGAATTGCACTTTGGGAGATCCTAAAAAGGCTAGAATGCCCTGAAAAATGAGTTAATGTTGGAGGTACCTTATCAAATCCAATTTCTGTAGAAAATGGTGTAAAGTAAGGTGATATTCCTGCTTCTACACTGTTTGATATATATATATATATATATATATATATATATATATATATATATATATATATATATATATATATATATATATATATATATATGTGTGTGTGTGTGTGTATACACATGTATGTATGTATATATATATATATATATATATACACACACATATATATATGTGTGTGTGTGTATATGTGTGTTTTTTTATCTCCTTGTTTCTTTCTGTGTTCTTTTCTGTGAAAGAGCGTAGGCTCGAAACGTTAAAGACTTTTTCAATTCCCGAGCGTTATACTAAAACATCTATTTGTTTTCGTCTGTTGTTTTTTGTGAATTCGTCTTCGTCTGTTATTTTTTTTTGAGAATTCTCCCTATATATATGTGTGTACATATATCATCATCATCATCATCGTCGTTTAATGTCCGCTTTCCATGCTAGCATGGGTTGGACGATTTGACTGAGGACTGGTGAAACCAGATGGCTACACCAGGCTCCAATCTGATTTGGCAGAGTTTCTACAGCTGGGATGCCCTTCCTAACGCCAACCACTCCGAGAGTGTAGTGGGTGCTTTTACGTGCCACCAGCATGAAGGCCAGTCAGACAGTACTGGCAACGGCCACGCTCAAAATGGTGTATATATATATATATGCATTTGTGTGTCTGTGTTTGTCCCCCACCAACGCTTGACAACCAATGTTGGTGTGTTTAATTCTCCAGAACCTAGCAGTTCAGCAAAAGAGACTGATAGAATAAGTACTAGGCTTACAAAGAATAAGTCTCGGGGTCACTTTGTTCGATCAATGGTAGTGCTCCAGCATGGCTGCAGTCAAATGACTGAAACAAATAAAAGAATAAAAGAATATATATACAATGAATTTATAATAAAGAAGTAATTAACTGCTGAATAAAACTATAAAACTGGATAAACATCTTTATTCCTCTTTGTTATAAATTCATTATTTTCTCTCCTGGAAAAATGCAGTCTCCATAGAGACATATGGATTTACCAACGTGAAGATAGACTGAGGTTAGTAAATCAAACTAACTGGAGTTTTTTATACACTCACAGACGTTTGCCAGCATTAATAACCGGTACTTGCGACTACAGTACCCACTTGGATTTTATATCCCTACCAACCATAATTTAGAAACTTATCTTTATATGCATAGATATATATAGAGAGAGAGTGGGGGAAGATAGATAGATAGAGTAAAAAATATATATATATTGTCATCATCATCATTTAATCTCCAGGTTCTATGCAGGTATTGGTTGGACAGTTTGACAAGATCCAGTAGGTACAAGGACTGCTTCGTGCTGGAATTTTGCAGTATTATTTTACCTACTTAGTTTTACATGTTTACACTTTTATCACCTTCTAAGTATTCCCCATTTGAAGCAATGCATCAGTCCAGGCGTGTTTTCCACTGTTTGAAGCAGTTCTGGAACTCTTGTGAAGTGATGCCTTTTAACACCTCTGTCGCTTTTTTCTTCATTTCTTCCACATCTGCAAATTCTATAGCACCAGCTTTTGTCACCAGAGATGACCTTCAAAAAGAGGTCTGAATCAACTTCCAACTGTTCTTTCAGTTCATGACATGCATTCAGTCATGATTGCTTATGATCTTCCATCAGCAAGCAAAGCACAAATTTTGCTGCATCTCTTTTCATTCGCAATCTCTCACTCAAAATTCATTGCAAGAACTCCAAGACACACCAGTTGTATAAGCAAGTTCATCAGTTGTTTGGTGACAATCCTCCAAGATCAGTTCAAGAATTCTTATGCTGTTTATATTCATTCAGGAGGTCAATGGCCGCCCGAACATGGTTGGTCTTCAAGCGACAAGTGAACATTCCTAAAGTGTGAAAACCACTTGTAAACTTATGTTTTGCTGATGGCAGCTTCCTTCTAAGCTGTCAACTGTTTCAGGGAGAAGCACTGCAAAACAAAGACACACCACATGGCAGTATGTCTCCAGTGGATGCGACTGGTCAACAGACTGATGCCTGCAGATTGCATCAAGTGGCTTCTAGCAGTGGAAGCCTGAACTACAATGGGCTTGTCCCATGAAGAGCATTTCCAGTTACTTTTGGGTACCTCCTCATATATATATATATATATACTTTCCTTCATATTTATTCATATTTGATTATGAGTAGTAGTAGTAGTAGTAGTAGTAGTAGTATACTTAATATTATTGTTATTATTTTTGATTATTAGTATTATTATTTTATCATAATGGCCTGCTACTATTTATACCTGTGATTCACAACTGATCTATTAACTTACTTCATATGTATGTCTTCTCCTCCTTCTCCTCTTTTTCTTCTTCTTGTATTTAATATTATTGTTGCCTTGGTTTCATCCTTTCTATTTCATCATTTTTATTCTTATTTTATATTTATTGTTTCCTCCCTATATAAGCAACATATCTCCAGACAATAATCCTACCCCATTTCTTAATGGCATGTCAGTTTTGGAGAATTTCTTTTAATCTTGAGATTATCTCATCATCATCATTGTTTAACATTCGCCCTCCCTACTGGCATGGGTTAGATGGTTTGACAGGAGCTGGCCAGGAAGAAGACTGCACCAGACTTCATTGTCTGTTTTGGCATAGTTTTTACAGTTGGATGCCCTTCCTAACACCAACCACTCTGCAGAGTGGACTCGGTACTTTTTACGTGGCACCAGCACAGGTGAGGCCAGCTTTGGCATGGTCTTAAGGAGCCAGTCATGATTGCCATTTGATAAGTATAAAACACCCACTGGAAGCTGAGATGATTTTAATAAATCAAGAATTATTGCTGTAAGGTATTTATATATAGGCACAGGAGTGGCTGTGTGGTAAGTAGCTTGCTTACCAACCACATGGTTCTAGGTTCAGTCCCACTGCATGGTACCTTGGGCAAGTGTCTTCTACTATAGCCTCGGGCCGACCAAAGCCTTGTGTGTGGATTTGGTAGATGGAAACTGAAAGAAGCCCGTCGTATATATGTATATATATATATATATGTGTGTGTTTGTGTATATATGTGTGTATTTGTCCCACTAGCATTGCTTGACAACCGATGCTGGTGTCTTTACGTCCCCGTAACATAGCGGTTCGGCAAAAGAGACTGATAGAATAAGTACTAGGCTTCCAAAGAATAAGTCCTGGGATCGATTTGCTTGACTAAAGGTGGTGCTCTAGCATGGCCGCAGTCAAATGACTGAAACAAGTAAAAGAGTATAAGAGTAAAGAGAGAGTAATATGGTTGTGTGGTAAGTAGCTTGCTTCCCAACCACACGGTTCCGGGTTCATTCCTACTGCCTGACACCTCGGGCAAGTGTCTTCTACTATAGCCTCAGGCTGACCAAAGCCTTGTGAGTGGATTTGGTAGATGGAAACTGAAAGAAGCCCATTGTATATGTATTTGAGCATCTGTGTTTGTCCCCCCCCCCCCCACCCGACTATTGCTTGACAACCAATTATGGTGTGTTTACATCCCTGTAACTTAGCGGTTCAGCAAAAGAGACCAATAGAATAAGTACTAGGCTTAAGTCCTGGAGTTGATTTCTTCGACTAAAGTGGGTGCTCCAGCATGACCACAGTCAAATGACTAAAACGAATAAAAGAGTAAAAGAGTAAAAGAGTATACCAATATTTGTGTATATTTATATGTATGTGTGTGTGTGTGTGTGTGTGTGTGTGTGTGTGTGTATACACACACATTCATGCACACACACGCACATAGTATATGTGCGTGTGTGAATTAGTGGATAAGAAGTGGATGTGACTGAATTATTCTTTCCCTACCCTCCTTATCCTTTTTCCGCATGTCATAATGATCAGAGTGTCATATAAAAGGATTTTTTTCTGTCTCTATGTTCCGTTTCCTCTCAAAGATTCTTTGTAAAGTTGTTCACATTCCTTCTATTTCCTTTTCATCTTGACCGTTTTCCCCTCATACAAAAAACTACTTACGTCTTCTTCCCCCTTTCTCTTTCTATTTTAACCAAATTATTTATCCATCAGCATCATTTGATATTTCTTAATCCTTCCAATAAAAAGGTCCTGGAAGCAATGTTAGACTTCTCTTCTATCACACACGATGAAATGTATTCCTCTGATCAACTCGTTGCACTAGTTTTCTGCCCTAGCAGCATCACTAGTTTCCTTGCATTCTGCTGTTTTGCTATAATTTAAATTCTTATAGTCTTGAATTTACTTCAAATTTTGAACACTTTAACCATTGTTAAAATTTCAAGCTGCACTCAGAAACAACAGTTTCTGATACCAATAGGAATACTGTTCATTCATTCATGTTAATGTTGAACATTGCTAAGGCAGTGAGCTAGTAGAATGCATTGCTAGTAGAATGCTTTTTTTACCTTTTGATTTCAAATTCCACACAGGTTGACTTCGCGTTTCAACCTTTGAGGATCAATCAAATATGTACCAGTAAAGTATTGGAGTCGATGTAATAAACTAGGAACCTTCCCCAAAATTTCAAGCATTATGCCAAAAATTTGAAACCGATATTAAGTATTGCTAACGAAATGTATAAAAATAGGTCAGTGTCACCTATATTTCACTTTTTTTTTTATGAAAGCTATAGATATCTTCAAAGAAAATTAAGTCACAATGAAAAAAGTTCGATTTTAAATAGGAAAAAAATTATCGCAGAAAATATAGATTTTATAAATAGTACGTACTTTAATTGAGCTCATTTTTTGGTATCATAAGAATTCCAGAATTTAGTTCAAGTGTCAGCATTTTTAACACTCATCTGAATTCTTTGGTCTGCCTTTCTTTTTAAAAAAAAAAAAAAAAACGGAAAGCATTTTCTGACGAAAATCTGAGATTCAGAATCACAAAAACAAAATTATTTATAAAAATTTTCATTCCTAAAATCAGAAACTGATTAGAATTTGAGAACAGAGAGTAGGTAAATATCTTTAGTTTGAATTTGATTTGTCTAAAATATATTTTGTCTATGTTAGTAGATTTTTTACGTCCTTAATAATTTGAAACAGAAACAACATCCTTCAATATATTCAGAAAGATTAAACAAAATATATATGTACCCTTAATTATACAAAAAAAAAACAATAGTAACCATCTAACCCTATATCCTATCTTTAAAAAAATATATTTACATTAAAAAATTTTGAAATTGTAGAGAAGAAATTTTCTGTTGTGCATATTCTCACTCTAGTGTTCAAAACATACAAATTTCTATGCCTTGAAAAAGGGCATAATAAAAATATTAGAGAAAGCTTTTTAAAAAAAGCAATACTTACAGAGATAAATAATACAGTTCTGGTGTTATTTTGAAAAACTATATAATTATTGGAAACTTGTACAGAACCATGAAATACATAATTTCTTTTCAAATTGTATTTCTCAGAATATTTTAATTGCTGGGGGTGTCGGAAATTCACAATAATTTAAAATGAAGCCTTAAGTAAGATCAACTTTGAAAACTACATACTTTGTTATACACATAACACTTATTCTGTCTTGAGAGTCATTATCCATTTAAAGCACTACAGAAACAATAGTATACAAATTTTCCATGAGAAAATATTGGTTTATTTCTCTTTGCCTTTCCATTCTGATTAAAATAATTGAAAGTGTGCTGAAAGTATGCAGCAAACATTTAAACAATCTTAAGTATAGAACAAAATCGAAAACATTATCTGTCTATAATATTATTTTGCTATTTGTTAAAGCATTGCAAACATTGGTGAAAATATTGGCAGTATTTTAACAAATTTATTATACTGTACTATATACTTATCTTTGTAAACATAAAAAGTACATGTAGCTAAGCTTGAATACATAGCCCCTATAAAAAGAATACAATAGTTGTCCCACTAAGCAGTAGGTTATAAAAAAATACATCAGTACTAAATATATCTATATGCTGGCATGGATTGGATGATTTCATAGGAAGCGATGTACTCAAAGACTGCATAGAGCTCCAATGTCTGCTTAAGCATGGTTTTTTTATGACTGGATGCCCTTCCTAATGCTAACCAATATACAGCATGGACTGGATGCTTCTTTTTTCATGCCACTTGCACTATTGAGGTTGTCACACAGTTCACAGAACTACATGCTCAAGGATAGAGGAGAGTAGGTTCATGCTAAAGGAGAGAAATCCAGAGCAGGTTCCTGTAGAGGGGTTTCACTGGCTGCTCACATGTGGCATGGGGAAAAAAAGTGGTAGGCGGGAGTGGGGAGAATAATCTGTAGGAGCTGCAAGACATAAATAATGACAATAAGGTACCCATGTGATCCCACAAAGCACAAGCTGAGTAAAAGTGGGTGGGTAGTTTGCAAGATTGTATGGGAGGGGGAAATATGGGATAGGGAAGCTGACTGCCAAAATGGCTAGGGCTGAAGGGTGGGGAGACAAGACCTATGAACTGATGATAATAGAGGGATGCAGAAGAGTAGGGGGCAATGAGCAGCAAGAATAATTTAGATGATTCAGGGTCAGCTCCATGCACATGGAGGTGGAGATACTGTGAGAGAGGAGGTAAAGCACATTCCTGCAGAGGGATGTGCATGGTTACTCACATCTACTATAGGGGAAGGCAGGGGAGAAGAGAAATTGATTGGTAGGGGCTGCAAGACAGATTGTAATGATGAGGTACCCATATGGCCCCACAAGGCACAAATAGAATAAAATTGGGTGAGGTGAGGTGGTTTGTAAGACTTACAGTCCATCAGTCTCATAACATATACATACACACACACATATATACATATAGATAAATATATAGACATAAACATATACATACGTATACACCACACACACACATTTTTATATATGTATATATATATATATATATGTATGTATATATATATATATGTATATACATATATATATATATATATATATATATATATATATATATATATATATATATATATATATATAGGCGCAGGAGCGGCTGTGTGGTAAGTAACTTGCTTACCAACCACATGGTTCTGGGTTCAGTCCCACTGCATGGCACCTTGGGCAAGTGTCGTTTACTATAGCCTCGGGCCGACCAAAGCCTTGTGAGTCGATTTGGTAGACAGAAACTGAAAGAAGCCCGTTGTATATATGTATATGAATATATATATGTATGTGTGTGTATATGTTTATCCCCCTAGCATCGCTTGACAACTGATGCTGGTGTGTTTACGTCCCCGTAACTTAGCAGTTCAGCAAAAGAGACCGATAGAATAAGTACTAGGCTTACAAAGAATAAGTCCTGGGGTTGATTTGCTCGACTAAAGGCGGTGCTCCAGCATGGCCGCAGTCAAATGACTGAAACAAGTAAAAGAGTAAAAGAGATATATTGATTCACCATGTTGGACCACTGAATTCACCATGTTTTTTCATTTTCCCCCTATTTCCTCTTATTCCTTCCTATTGAAGAGCGTAGGCTTGAAACATAAAAGACTTTTCCATTTTTCCCGAGCATCAATCTAATACACTTGCTTGTTGTTCATACACCTGTCTTCATCTTTGTTTTACTATAAATTTGAACTGTATATATACACAAACATGTGTGTTTGTGTATATGTTTGTGTATATAATTATCTGTCGTGGTGTACAGATATTTTAAATATTAAGTAAAAAGGAGAAAGTCAAAATTTTGGAGTTATTCATTGGCACTTTCATCACATACATTTCTGAGAATCATCAGAAATGAATTTTTATAGAAAATTTATGCCTTTTATATAACTCTGGAAGAGATATTGTTTTGTCATTTGTATGTTTGTGTATTTATATACATATATATATATATATCATCATCATCATCATCATCGTTTAACGTCCGCTTTCCATGCTAGCATGGGTTGGACGATTTGACTGAGGACTGGTGAAACCGGATGGCAACACCAGGCTCCAGTCTGATTTGGCAGAGTTTCTACAGCTGGATGCCCTTCCTAACGCCAACCACTCAGAGAGTGTAGTGGGTGCTTTTACGTGTCACCCGCACGAAAACGGCCACACTCGAAATGGTGTCTTTTATGTGCCACCCGCACAAGCCAGTCCAGGGGCACTGGCAACGATCTCGCTCGAAAATCCTACAGGAGCCAGTCAGGCGGTACTGGCAACGGCCACGCTCAAAATGGTGCATCTCATGTGCCACCCGCACAAGAACCAGTCCAGGGGCACTGGCAACGATCTTACTTGGCTTGCCGGGTCTTCTCACGCACAGCCCATTTCCAAAGGTCTCGGTCCGTAGTCATCGCCTCGGTGAGGCCCAATGTACGAAGGTCTTGCCTCACCACCTCAGCCCAGGTCTTCCTGGGCCTACCTCTTCCACGGGTTCCCTCAACTGTTAGGGTGTGGCACTTTTTCACGCAGCTATCCTCCTCCATTCTCACCACATGTCCATACCAGCGCAATCGTCTCTCTTGCACGCCACAACTGATGCTTCTAATGTTCAGCTTTTCTCTCAAGATACTTACACTCTGACGGGTATTCACATTGACATTACACATCCAACGGAGCATACTGGCTTCATTCCTTGCGAGCTTACGTATGTCCTCAGCAGTTACAGCCCATGTTTCACTGCCATGTAGCATGGTTGTTCGTACGCATGCGTCATACAGTCTGCCTTTTACTCTGAGTGAGAGTCCCTTTGTCGCCAGCAGGGGTAAGAGCTCTCTAAACTTTGCCCAGGCTATTCTTATTCTAGCAGCTACACTTTCAGCGCACCCACCCCCACTACTAACTTGGTCGCCCAGATAGCGGAAGCTATCGACTACCTCTAGTTTTTCACCCTGGAATGAGATAGAAGTTGTTTCCTGTTTGTTTGCAGTCTTTATTGCACCTGAACATCTGCCACAAACAAAAACTAACTTGCTAGTTAACCTGCCTTTGATGTTGCTGCACCTCTTATGTGTCCATAGCTTGCACCGGGTACATCTTATAGAGTTACTACCTACTCCTTTTCTACATACTGAGCAGGGCCATCTACCTGAAGGGGTTTGTGTTTTATCTACCTTCCTACTTATTAGGATTTTGGTTTTAGCTAGGTTGACTCTAAGGCCCTTCAATTCTAGACCTTGCTTCCACACCTGAAACTTCTCCTCTAGTTCTGATAGTGACTCCGCAATTAGGGCAAGGTCATCAGCATAGAGGAGCTCCCAGGGGCAACCTGTCTTGAACTCCTCTGTGATTGCCTGGAGGACTATGGTAAATAATAGGGGGCTGAGGACGGAACCTTGGTGGACCCCTACCTCTACCCGGAATTCATTGCTGTACTCATTTCCTACCTCTACCCGATATATATATATATATATATATATACATGCACACATATATGCGTGTATGCATGTGCAAGTATGTATGTGTGGTGAAATTTTGAAGGCTTGGTTAGAGGGGGCTGTGTGGTAAGTAGCTTGCTACCAACCACATGGTTCTCGGTTCAGTCCCACTGCGTGGCACCTTGGGCAAGTGTCTTCTACTATAGCTTCAGGCTGACCAAAGCCTTGTGAGTGGATTTGGTAGACGGAAACTGAAAGAAGCCCGTCGTATATATGTATCATCATCATCATCATCATCATCATCGTTTAACGTCCGCTTTCCATGCTAGCATGGGTTGGACGATTTGACTGAGGACTGGTGCAACCGGATGGCTACACCAGGCTCCAATCTAATTTGGCAGAGTTTCTACAGCTGGATGCCCTTCCTAACGCCAACCACTCAGAGAGTGTAGTGGGTGCTTTTACGTGTCACCCGCACGAAAACGGCCACGTTCGAAATGGTGTCTTTTATGTGCCACCCGCACAAGAGCCAGTCCAGGGGCACTGGCAACGATCTCGCTCGAAAACCCTACAAGGTCAGTCAGGCGGTACTGGCAACGGTCACGCTCAGGATGGTACATCTTATGTGCCACCCGCACAAGAGCCAGTCCAGGGGCACTGGCAACGATCTCACTTGGCTTGCCGGGTCTTCTCACGCACAGCACATTTCCAAAGGTCTCGGTCAGTAGTCATCGCCTCGGTGAGGCCCAATGTTCGAAGGTCTTGCCTCACCACCTCAGCCCAGGTCTTCCTGGGCCTACCTCTTCCACGGGTTCCCTCAACTGTTAGGGAGTGGCACTTTTTCACGCAGCTATCCTCATTCATTCTCACCACATGTCCAAACTAGCGCAATCGTCTCTCTTGCACACCACTACTGACGCTTCTTATGTTCAGCTTTTCTCTCAAGATACTTACACTCTGACGGGTATGCACATTTACATTACACATCCAGCGGAGCATACTGGCTTCATTCCTTGCGAGCTTACGCATGTCCTCAGCAATCACAGCCCATGTTTCACTGCCATGTAGCATGGCTGTTCGTACACATGTGTCATACAGTCTGCCTTTTACCCTGAGTGAGAGTCACTTTGTCGCCAGCAGAGGTAAGAGCTCTCTAAACTTGGCCCAGGTTATTCTTATTCTAGCGGTTACACTTTCAGCGCACCCACCCCCACTACTAACTTGGTCACCCAGATAGCGGAAGCTATCAACTACCTCTAGTTTTTCTCCCTGGAATGAGATAGAAGTTGTTTCCTGTTTGTTTACAGTGTATATATGTATATATATGTATGTGTGTGTGTATATGTTTGTGTGTCTGTGTTTGTCCCTCCAACATTACTTGACAACCGATGCTGGTGTGTTGACGTCCCTGTAACTTAGCGGTTCGGCAAAAGAAACCGATAGAATAAGTACTAGGCTTCCAAAGAATAAGTCCTGGGGTCGATTTGCTCGACTAAAGGTGGTGCTCCAGCATGGCCGCAGTCGAATGACTGAAACAAGTAAAAGAGTAAAAGAGTAAAAGAGTAAAGAGTAAAAGAGAGAGGAAAAAAGAAAGAAAGAAAGAAAGAAAGAAAGAAAGAAAGAAAGAAAGAAAGAAAGAAAGAAAGAAAGAAAGAGAAGGGATCTTTTTTGTCTGAGATGGTTTGTATTTTCTTTTATGATCACCATTTCAAATGTCAATGTTGTTTTAGTTATTGTTTTGAAAGCACTTCTGTCTCTCTCTCCCTTTTTCTCTTCCTCTCTCTCTCTCCCTCTCCGTCCCTCTCTTTCTCTCTCTCTCTCTCTCTCTCTCTCTCTCTCTCTCTCTTTCTCTCTCTCTCTCTCCTTCTCTCTCTTCCTCCGAGCATGCATGTGTGTGTGTAAGTACAGGTGTGTAGCGAATTTTTGAAAGCTTCATTAGAAGGAGACAAAAAAAAAAGTCATTTCTGATGATTCTCAGAAACGAATGAGATGAAAACACTAATAAATAATTATCCCAAATTCTGACTACCTTCTTTTTTGTAATATATATATTCACACATACATACATGACAGCAGTAGCACAATGGGGTGAGAGGTTGGGGCTGAGGGGTAGGCCACACTGCTGCTAAAAACTATGACACACACACAAGCATACGCACACACATACACATGCATACACACGCACACACACACACACAAACAAGGACACAAACGCATGCGCACATAAGGATACACATCTTAGAAGAACAGAATGGAGTAAGTGGAGCAAGGACACACACAGAAACGAAAAGTGTCACTGAAGAGGTCACAGATGTGTGATGAAGGATTTCCGGACAATGGACAGGCATTAAAATAATATAATAACAGTAATAAATGAGTGAAGGAAAATATATATATATAGTGCATGTGTTTATTTGACAAAAAAAAAAAGAATAAATAAAATGACCATCCTGAAGTGCAACAATATATGTTTCAACACACAATTTCACATCAGGAATCTTGCAAAATGAATTAATAAATGTATATATATAAAAGAAAATTTAGAAAATAAAGATGTAGCATTAAGATAATTTATTATCTGCAAAAATCCTGCATATTCTCTTACAGCTGTTTCAATTTAGCCTAAAAGATTAAATTACAATAATTAAATCATTGTATTAGGCAAAATCTCATCAGAGGGGTAGGTTATTAGATGCTTTGTTTTCAAATCATCTCAGCAGATGCTAATTGAATGTACATATACATGTGTGTGTGTGTGTGTGTGTGTGTGTGTGTGTGTGTGTGTGTGTGTGTGTGTGTGTGTGTGTGTGTGTATAGATAGAGAGATAGAGATATGGCTGGTCTATAGGATTACCCTGGGTTTCATTTCCATAAAGTGCTTAGTTTTACAGTGTTTCTTCAAACCCTAGACCTATGGCTTCTCTAGCAACAGAGACCATAGGCCTAGGGTCTGAAGAAACACTGTAAAGCTAAGTGCTTTACAGACGTGAAACCCAGTGCAACTCCATAGACTGGCCATATCTATTTTTATCGATATACTTTATTGCTCTATAACTGCTTCTTTTTTGGATTTATAATTTACCAACAATATATATACATACATATACCATTTACTAGTTATTCTTTTATGTACTTTATTGATTTTTAGAATAAGGTTTTTATGATAAATTTATTTTCTAGAGGGTATGAATTACGTTCTTCATTATTGAATTATTTAATAGTAGTTTTTCTCTAAATTATATACATATATATATATATATATATATATGGATGCTAAACAATGATGATGGTGATGTGCTCCCCACACCTCCAACCCCCACACCTTATTTTTCTAACCAGGGTCTACGCTAATATTCTTGTTACTTGTGAGTATACCCTAGCGCTACACCATCTCTTTTCTACTCTCTCTCACACTTTTGCTGTTTCCTACTCTCTCTCTCTCTCTCTCTCTCTCTATCTCTCTCTCTCTCTCTCTCTCTCTTTCGCTTTTGTTGCTCTCTCTCTCCTCTTCTTTTTCCTCTGACTATGTAACCAAGTATCACCTTTACATCAGCACACTTGTTTCTGACCTCTTTCTGTACCTCTCTCTTACTTTCTATTTCCTCCCTCTCTCTTTCTCTCTCTCTCTCTCTCCACTAGTGTAGCTAGAGTGTGTGCAACCCAGAGCGACCCTTCTGTTTGCTGCCCCTGGACCCCACAAAAAACACATATAATGCCTACTACAGACCCAAAAGTGGTGCCCCGTTCAAAGTGCTGCCTGGGGCGGACTGCCCCTACCGCCATCCTCCAGCTACGCTAGTGTCTCTCTCTCTCTCTCTCTCACTGGGTAACCATGTGCCTCCTCTATAGCAAGACACCTATTTCTGTTACACTCTAACCTTTCATCATTTGATACTGGATCACCTCCTTTAATGCCCCATCTCTAGTGGCAAGACACCTGCTTCTGTCTCTCTGTGTCTTTGTAACATTCTGATCTTAAGTTCCTCTCTGTGAATGCCCTGTCCCTCTCATAATTCCTTGTCTTGTGAGTTACTTGGTTACCCTACCTGTGCTGGTGCCACATTAAAAGCATCTAGTTGACATTGTAACACGGTTGGTGTTTAGAAGGGCATCAAGCTGTAAAAATCATGCCAAAACTAACCTTGCTTATGCTTGTGCCACATAAAATGTACTGAGTCCACTCTGCAGAGTGGTTGGTGTTAGGAAGGGCATCCAGCTGTAAAATAAACCCTGTCAAAACAGACACAGTAGCCCAGGGTAGTTTTTCTAACTGACTGGCTCCTGTCAACCATCCTACCCATGCATGCATGGAAGATGGACACTAAATGATGATGATATATATGTATATTCCAGAAGATGATATTTCAACACATTTTTGTATATGGTTACTGTGTGGATAGCTTATTTCTACTACTTTACATTCAAAGTGAAAATGGAAGAAAATGAGATACATTTTCATCCTTTGGTGCAATTTTTTCTGAAAAGGAAAAAACACTATACAAACAGCAAAAAATATAAGTGCAATTTATTGAGATAGTGCCATAACTGAGAGGGCTGTTCATAAGTGGTTTGCAAGGTTTCAGAGTGAAAATTTTTATCTGGAAAATTGTAAAACATTTCAGCAGACATACAGTTGTTGATGATGACCAAATTAAAATGCTAATCAAACATAATCCAAATTAAAAGATATGAGACATTGCTGAGATACTCTGTATACCTCATATGTGTATTATAAGGTATTTAAAACACTTGGATACATGAATTGCTATGATATTTGGGTGTTTCATGATTTAATGGAAAAAAAATTAACTGAATTGAAAAAATTATAACTGTGGAGTGAAAAAGATCCCACAAAAAATTAAATGAACCACCTTTAATCATTCCAAAAACTTGTGTGTATCACGCACTTCTCATGAGGAATTTCGGAAGAAGCTTCGTGAGACCATTGCTGAGACGCTTCCGAAAAAAGAAAAGTCATTGGAAAACAGATTATAGCAGCGACTCCATCTAGGAATATCTGAAGAAGGAATTGTATTCTGAAATATCATCGGACTATAGATAACTAAATTACAACAGGTATATAGTCCATTTTTGTACCATTGAAAACTTTTTGTTCTGATCTAAATAGTGTTTTAAAATTTCTTCTTAAAATCAGTATGCACTTTTGTTCAACCCAATTTGTGTGTGTGTGTGTGTGTGTGTGTGTGTGTGTGTGTGTGTGTGTGTGTGTGTGTGTGTGTGTGTGTGTGTGTGTGTTTGTGTGTGTGTGTGTGTGTTTGTGTGTGTGTGTGTGTGTGTGTGTGTGTGTGTGTGTGTGTGTGTGTGTGTGTGTGTGTGTGTGTGTGTACACATGTGCAAATGAGCAGACAATTTTAAAATTATCCAGAATGTTGGTGATTTTTAAACGTGCAAAATGAAGAAAGTCAAAGATTTCACATGCTAGAAATAACAGCCAAACCTGAAAATATTTCTTTTTTTTCTTTTTTTTTTAAATTCCAATTTTTCCAATCATGCTCTCATCCAGTTTTTGCTATAACAATGACTACAGAAATATGGAATGCATCACCACGTTTGTTTCTACTTACTTTTGACTAGTCTCTACCAAGATATTTAGGTAACTTTTCCCTGCCCTTTTAATAATGAGATGAAATACAGTTACCGACCATATAGTTATGCTTCTTTCACCATAGTGTGAAGGTGTGTGACTTAGGGGTTAGGGTGTTAGGCTCACAATTGTAAGGTCATAAGTTCAATTCCCAGCAGCTCATTACGTCCTTGAGCAATACACTTTATTTAACATTACTCCAGTTCACTCAGCTGGCAAAAATGAGTAGCACCTAGTGCTCAGCCACCTGTACATTAATTTCACGAGCAGGCTGTTCTGTTGATCGGATCAACTGGAAACCTTGCCGTCGTAATCAACTGTGTGCCAGTTATTTCACCATATTTAAAGACAAGTTTTAGAAGTTTCAATTCTTTTTTTTTTTTGAGACATTGGGAATTGTCTCCCCCTTTTTCAGTTATCACAAGCATTCCTAGCACTGCATTAGCATTCACCCCATTTTGCTTTCTCTCACCGTAGAAGAGTTTGATTGAGTGTAATACAGTTTCATTTTGAGGGAATGGGTCCTTGATCTTTGCTATATAATGCAGCGGTTCTCAAACTGACTCACTTCTTTGCACCAAACTGTTAGGAAAATATTTTGGGGCCTCATTTTATTCACAAAAAAAAAAAAACAACAATAGAATTTGTCTTTATATATTTTTTCCTTCTTTGCTATGGTATTGCATGTAAATTTTAAATGCTTCAAATGATTTTAACGTTTTTTAACATGACAATTTGTCTGCCCTTTTCTCAATCATAATAAAACCTGACTTGATGAGAACAACACCACTATCAATGATCTACTAACCAAGAAGAACAAGATATTTAGAGAGTGGCAGAATAACCAGAGCTCCACCTGCAAGAAGGACAGATTCAAATCCTTCCAGGCTCTCTCTCTCTCTCTCAAAGAGAAATCTGCACAAAGCACAATTCATGGTGGAGTAAAAGGGCAGATGAGGTTCAGTTCTACAATGCCATCAAGCCTGTCTTTGGTCCCTCAAAACCAAGTATAGCCTCTCTGTTATTGGCAGGTGGATACTCATTCATCAAAGACAAACAGGGCATTAACAACAGATGGAAAGAATACTTCAGCTAACTTGTGGACAAACCCTTCTCTGTCAATCAGTCAGCACCTCATCAGATCTCCCAGAGTTCAGAACACGAGCACCTCAATGAACTGTCTTCCTTGTCTGAGGTCAAATCCCCCATAAAGCAGATGAATTGTGGCAAAGCATCCAGAAGGATGGCATTCCCAGAGAGTGTACAAAACTCTTGACAAAGAGTCCGTCAAAGTATTCTAGGATGATCTGATCAGTATCTGAGAACAGGGAGAAATGCCACCTGATCTTCAGGCTACTGCAATAGTTTCCCCTCTATAAGAACAAAGGCTCATGATCAAACTGCAGGAACTACTAAGGTATCTCCCTACTCTCCATCACCAGCAAAATTCTAGCCCATCTCATCCTTAATAGACTTATTTCAACATTATCCAAAAAAGGTCTTCCTGAATCACTATGCAAATTCCAACCTGAAGGTAGCACCATAGATGTGATCTTCACAGTTAGACAAATGCCTAGAACAGAACATAAATTTGAATTTTGTTTTCATCAATCTGACAAAGGCATTTGATATGGTCGACGGATAAACCCCGTGGATTATTCTCAAAAAGTTGGGCTGCCCATCAAAATTTATTAACTTCATAGTCTCTTCTATGACAACATGACTGGAGAGATGCTCTTGGCTGATGAATCTGGTGAGAAGTTCAACATCATCAATAGTGTTAAACAAGGCTGTATGCTTGAACCAGTACTCTTTAATCTCTTCTTCAACCAAGTTCAACTACATGCTATCAAAGACCTAAATCTGGACATCAAATACTGTCTGAATGAATCACTTTTTAATCTGGGTTGCCCTACAGCCCACACAAAACCTTTTAGAAGCTCATCGTAGAAGTGTTCTTTGTAGATGGCCATACCCTCATGGTACAGCAAGAAAACTGCCTTCAGAGCATTGAGAGAGCCAATGCTGCATCCAGGTAGTTCAGTTTGACAATCAGCTTCAGTAACACAGAGGGCCTCCTTCAAATTTCACCTAACAGCAACCTGCTACAGCAATGCATTATCATCAATGACTCACGACTATTTTCAAATACCTGAGGAACACCATCTCCAGTGATGGTACTCTTGACAGAGAAATCATGTCCAGAACCCAGAAAGCAAGTTAGGCACTGGAAGGCTATGGATCAAAGTTCTGCAGTACAAAGACATTCACTTCAGAATTTCTGGAACCACTGTTGACACTGGCTTATGCTTATTGTCCAATCCCCATATACTGCTTCAATATTCCTTGCATTTTCTGTTGCATTGTTGCCTTTATTGAACTCATAAAGCAAAATATGCTCCTTTGTCACTTTCATTATAGCTTTGAAACAATGGCTGTTAAAATCGAACTGCACTCTTCAAAACTTGCACTAAGAATAAGTACAAGGTAAAATTACTCCCTGCTTTTATAGCAAGTTGATGCAGGTAGTTTATCCCATTCCCCTCTGACTTTTAGTTCATGCAATTGAAAAAACCGCATTATTTATGGGATGACCTAATACACACACATACATATATAATGGGCTTCTTTCAGTTTCTATCTACCAGATCCACTTACAAGACTTTGGTTGACCCAAGACTGTATTAGAAGATACTTGCCCAAGTTGCTGCTCAGGAGAACTGAACCTTAGACTAGCTTCTCAACCACACAGCCACACAGCCTGCACCTATAGATATATATATATATATTCTCTAAGATTCAGTCCAAGGACTGCGGCCATGCTGGAGTACCACCATTTATATTGCTATACTTTCACTAAACCTCATCTGATACATCACATTTGGTGGATGAGCAAGTTTGATGTTGCTGGCCTCATCTGTGTTTCTTGCCCAGAGGTAGCTTCATCCGGAACTCTTGACAGAACGAGATTTAGTTTTGTTTCGAAAAAGCCTACATTTATGTCATGTAGGTCTCTCAGGCTTTGTGGGAAGATACTGAAGAGCTGTGGGCCTTTGAAGCCCAAACTGTTGCAGTATTTGATCCTGTATCCTGATGGCCATGTTGGGATCTTTGGTACCATGCAGTAGTGCCCCATCCTGCTGTTTGTGTGATTGACAATGCCAAAGTTTGGAACAAGATTTTCTGGGGTTTTCCAGATGTATATTACTGCATATGTTTCCTGCCTTCACTCCAGGAAGGAGAGTCTTAACTCTTTCAGTCTCTCCCAGTAGGTAATATGTTACATTGTATTGATCTTCCTTGTGTAGCTTCGCTGGATCACCTCAAATTCCATCATTAATTTTACAGTTTGATGACCACAGTTGGGAGCAGTAATCCAGATGGCTGAGAACAAAAGTCCTCATTACTCATGTCAATACTCAGGTCACACACTGATTTTGATTCAGGGATTGGAATCCCTCCTGAGCCAGTATATCCTATCTGCTTTTCATTGAGCTTCCTGTGTTGGTAGCACAGGGCTTGGAATTTTCCAGCATTAAACTGCATGTTATTTTCCTCAGCCTACCTGTATATTGCATCTAACTCTTGTTGCAGATGCACAACATCTTCAGCGTTCTGTATCTTCTGAGAGGCTTTTGTATCATCTGCATAGCTAGCAAGGGTGGTTACTTGAGCAGCTGAGGGCATGTCAGAGAGGGCCACTATGAATAGCAGTGACCTCAAGACAGTGCCCTATGGAACACCACTCATTATTTGTGTTTTCTTGGAGGTGGCTCCATTGACCACCACTACCTGACTTCTATCTTTTAGAAAGTCATGTAGCCATTCTACAAGTTTTCCAAATATGTCAAGATTTTGGAGCTATGGTCAATTTGTCAAAAGCTTTGGCAAAGTCAAAGAATATCACGTCCACATTTGAGTTTTTGAGCAGCTGCTTTAGCACCTAGTTGTAATACTGCAAGAGCTGTGTCAAGCAGCTTCTACCTGGTCGAAAACCATGCTAGGTGTCAGTCATTTTCTTCAAGGAGTGCAATTAATTTCCTTCGGTCTATTCATTCCATGACTTTGCTGACATGTGAAGTCAAAGAGATAGCTCTATAGTTTTTATCATCTGTTTTGCTTCCTCCTTTATGGAGAGGGCATATTATCCCCATCTTTAGTTTGTCCAGGAGCTTATATATATAATATTTACTCATAGCCAAATCTGTATGAGTTGCTATTCAGAGATTTTCACTCTTAATTTTCAGATGAGTGATGTTTTGGGTCTTGAAGCTTTCTTGTATATAGACCAATTGAATCTGCTCAGGCACTACCAAAATCTTTGCAAGAATTACTTGATCTCCATGACAATGTGTAAAGAAAATTGTGAAAAACTGTTTACATCTAAGCATGTTCAGAATTTTATATGGAACATTATAGGAAAAGTAATTTTCTATACATAGAATTTTGACAAATTCTGCAAAGTTCAAGTAAGTTGTCTTTCACCTTTTATCGCTTAATTGCTCCAGCCATTGGACTGCAGTCATGCTGGGGCATCACCTTGATGAAACTTTAATTGAATGAATTGACCCCAGTACTTTTTTTTTAACCAGGTACTTATTAAACAATAATAATAAATAGTAATTGTGTGTTCTGAATGGCACAACAATGCACTATAATAACTGGTGTAATTTAATCATCCATAGTCTGATATAATATTTCGGAATATAAAAATTCCTTCCTTCTTCAGATATACCTAGGGACTGATCAAGTCACTACTACAATTGATTTTCCAAAAGCCATTGGAAAATCAATTGTAGCAGTGACTCAATCAATCCCTAGGGATATCTGAAGAAGGAATTTTTATATTCCAAAATATTATATCAGACTATGGAAAATTAAATTACACCAGTTATTATAGTGCATTGTTGTTCCATTCAAAACACATTATTACTATTTATTATAATTGTTTACAAACAATACACAATGCTTCAAGCAAACTACAATACTCTCCTATCAGGTACTTATTCTATTGGTCTCTTTTGCCAAACTGCTAAGTTATGGGGGATATAAACACAGCAACACTGGTTGTCAAGCAGTGGTGGAGACAAACACACACACACATACAACAGGCTTCTTTCAGTTTCCATCTACCAAATCCTCTCACAAAACTTTGGTCAACCTAAGGCTATAGCATAAGACACTTCCCAAGGTGCCACGCAGTGGGACTGAACCTGGAATTATGTGTTTGGGAAGCAAACTTTTTATCACACAGCCTTACCTGTGTCTAAGTTAAGGAAACTTTTGAAGAATTTCTGACAATTTTATAATTTTTTTCTTTTCCTTAATTGAATAGTACATATTTTGTACGACTATCTTTATTATCATCTGTGAATCATATGCAAACATTGACAATATTATGTAAATCTATTTTAACAGAGACTTTGTTCTATCCAGGGTTGAATGAAAATGAAGTAAAAGGTATTTCTTTTAGGAAAACTGTGAGATTGAATTTTTATTTTATTTAAAACCAAACAACAGAAAATCTTTATTACATAAAAGAATTAAATTTTATTATATTTGTAAATATATTTACAAATCAAAAAATAAAATGTGTGAAAATATAGAATTACATTTTAAAAAATTTGTTAGTTTTAGAGAGAGAGAGAGAAGGAGAGAGAGAAGGAGAGAGAGAGTTAGAGAGTGAGTGAAATTAGTATTGCTGTTTTAGTTTTGAGTTGCTGCATGCTAATATTACAAAAAGGATAGTAGTTCCATATAGATACAATACCAGTAGACACAGACCTGGCTGTGTAGGGCAAAAATCTGCTTCACAAACACATCATTTGACTGTGAATGAAAGTGAGTAAATTGAGACTGTGCAGAAGCCCATCAGATAGATCATATTTGTTCTTAATCTCTCTTCCAAATAAAATACCACCATCTGGCTGTTAGGTAGGTACCTTCAGCAGTATTCACAAAGTTGTGATGCATTTGCATCGGGTCTCCAGTCTTTGGATGAATTGAACCTGAATTGTCCTGAACTTCCCTTTTCTTCCATGCATCTCAGGGATCATGCAAGAGGTCAAGAAATTTTTTGGAGTACATCATAAAAAAAATTAAAGAAGAACTGCAATTTATAACTAATTATACTGAAAGTCTTCTGGAAATTCCACTATATATATATTTAATTAAGATTCCTTTGAATTAGGAACTTAAATTGAGGCACCTTGCTAGGTTAATATAATCTGCACACCCAAACAATATTAATTGAATATTGAATATCAAGACTCTGTGCAGGAGTGTTTGCACTTGATATTCCTGCTGTGTGTGCAGACACTGCAACCCAGCTGAGTAAAGAGATCCGCACTTGGTAGTTCAGACATGTACTTTATATAAAGATACTTTCTATAGTATTTCCAAAGTGCAAATTCCAAGGTAGGTGAATTAAATATAAATGAGTTACGAAGATGTACAGGTATCAATTCATTATAGTGTCAAACAGTAATGGATTGACACCTGTACATCTTCATTACTCATTTATTTATTTATATATATATATATATATATATATATATATATATATATATATATATATATATATATGTATGTATGTATAAAGAGAGAAAAGGATAAAGAGAACAATGGCAAAGTTAGAAATATATTTTATGGATAAAGTCTTACAGCTGTTTCAGGGAAAATCCAATGTATTCCTTCATCGGAGACAGTAATAGTAGAGGAATGGATTATTACATCTATAAGAGGAGAGTTGTAGTAGGAAGTGAGAGTGATGCGCTGAAAAAAGAACAAAGAAGAAACAGTACTTGGAGTGTAGCTTCATTCCAGTAGTAAACATCCATGTAAATAATCCTTGTGGGCATTTTCCGGAGATAATTGTAGTAGCAAAGGTGTATATATGTCATATCGTGTCCGGAGTATACTGTGAGTTGTTTACTCAAAGGATAGCCTAAATCAAGTGAGAGATGTGTGTAGGGTAAAGAGGTCAAGCCTTAAGACAGGAAGGAAAGGGGAGAAGGAAGTAATTCAAGTGAGGAATAGTAGTGAGCAGTTGTATGGTCAGTTATTCTGACAAGACAAATAATAAGTATAGGGAGTAAAGGAAGAATGAGGGGGTGGAGGCATAAGTTTAGTAAGGAAGAAGGAATGTGAGGAGGTAATGTGGAGAGGTATTTATATGTGTATATTGTCAGGCTACAAGTGGTGAGGGTGTAGGTGACATTCTAAAAACAGTATTAAAGGAAAATAGAAGAGAATAGAATTAGTAGTAATATGTTCTAAAAAAAGAGCTAAACCTAATTTCAAGATGGTAGAATGGGAATCAGATGCTACCTGGAGTTGATTGTGGTTATCAATAGGGAGCCTGCAAGTGGTGGTGGTGTTAGTGGCAAGGAAGTATAAAGGAAGTAAAATAGGAAAAAATATATTTAGTAGTGATAGGATCATAAAATGAAATAAATCTATTCTAAAGATGGTAGAAGGGGGATCAGTTTGCTAGGTTGAATAGGTTGCCTATAGGGAGTTGTGTGATAATGTTGTGTGGTCATTTGTGCATTTGTGTCTGTGATAGAATTTAAATGTATGGAAAAAACGGTGATTGCAGGTGCTAAGTGCTTCGTTATATCGATTAAGTAGAATGGGAGAATTGTATTTTAAAATATGGAACACCTCCTTTAAGCAAAGCTTGCAATTAGAGCGCTGGCCCTGGTATGGAATTCCAGAGTCCAGGATAGAACATTTTAAAGTATACTGGGTATTTGTGTTTTTAAGGTGGTGAATGTGGTTGGCTAGTGTTGTAGATTTACTGTGTTTGTCATATCTAAAAGAGTGCAAATGGGCTGCATAGCGTTGCTTGAAGGTTTTAGTTGAACCTATGTATGCAGCTGTAGAGTTATGTAGCAGATTCGTTACAGTGCACTTATATATTACGTTATATCTTACGCAATGCGTTTGTAGCAGGCAGATTGTCCCGGAGCGACAGTTATAAGTAGATGTGACTTGGGGGTTGGGCTCTGTGGTGGATGAGGCATTATTGTTGGAGGATATGTTATGTGAGGATGTAGAAGAATCTAGATCAATGGAATTATTGTTATAGTTATTTATCCCTCTATTGTTATTATTATAGGATATGGTATTAAAGATTTCGTTGGAAGAGGATAGATCAGATATGCAGGTTGAAATACCCATGACTATGTTATCGAAAGTAGATCTGTGGTGATTAGAGTGAACATTGAGGCATTTTAGGTATTGGTTAGGTTTATGATAGGGGGAATATTGTGAGCTTGATAGGTTTAGAGTAACGTCTAGAAAGTTAGCCGTTTTATATGCGTTTTCAAATGTGATGGATAGATTCAGATTAGAGAAGAATTTGTGTAGATCCTTTTTAGTCCTTTCCAGAGAAGATTTATTAATAGCCTTGGTAAGTAATAAGGCATCATCCTTATATAGACCTCCGCGGATATTAGGGAAATGTGAGCGCAGTTAGTGAAGTATATATAATCCAACTAAATCAGTGGCCTGAGCGGAATCAGAAGATCCCATGGTTATATCAAATAAGTTGTTAGAGTTATTACTATGTTGGTTAGCTCAGCACCAGAGTTTGTTTTCGAAGGATATAAGAGTTTTGCGTGCATTGAGTATAATGTTAATTTCCAGAGGGGTTATGCTAGTAAGATTCCTAGCAAAAAGAATAGCCTTATTTAGAAGTTTAGGAGAGATAGAGGAGTAATAGTTGTTAATATCAAATTGAAGGAATGAGAAAGAGTTTTTGTTATCCAAGGTGTGGAACTATGCAATAACCTCCCCAGTGTGGTACCATAGATTAGTGTTTAATTTCTCTTTGACAACAGGTATTATCTTGTCCAGAATATTTTTGCTGATTCTTCCGAGGTCGGATTTGGTAGGGCATATTAGGCGTATAGATGGTTTTGTGATGAAATCCTTCTTATGATCCTTGAGGTTGAAGTGTGGAGGTGCAGGGCAGTATGGTCCTGTTCTGTCATCCACATGTAGTTTCCTCATGAGTTTGCAGTGGCTGGTGTTGACGTCATTTAAAGCAGATGTTGATGCTAGCTTGTAGGATCTGTTGAGCTCGTTTCTAATGAATTTAATGTACTCCTCTATGGTGATGGGATACAGATTTCCTGTTTTATCAGAAAATATGTGTAATTTAAGGGGGAATTAGTAATTCTTTTTATGGTATGTGATAGTCTTTTTTGAAAGGGAGATTTGAATTTAGAGAATTTAATATTTTTGATTAAATCTATCATATCCGCTTCAAATTTTTCAAGATGTGGATTGTGTGGAGGATTGTTATACGATGTGAGGTTGAATTTGTTGTTTCTTGAGTCGTTTTATCCATAAAATATATTTCTAACTTTGCCATTGTCCTCTTTATACATACACACGCTAATACGACCTATGTTATAATCCCCACTCTTGTTTATACAACGAAAGGGGCAAAACTAGCCAGTATACAGCACTTACTCGGTATTACCTGTATCTTTGGGTTTGGTTGAATCCAATACCCTTCTTAACCATATATATATATATATATATATATATATATATATATATATATATATATATATATATATATATATATATATATTAAGTCATAATGACAGAGAAATAGTTTAATGAAATTTTATTTAACAATAAGACAATTCTAATATCAGGATAAATTGTTTCATAATTCAAAAAGATGTAGATAATTTATATTATATTTAATGATAAATAAATTACTTAATGCAGAATTTAAGCTATATCCTCATGTAAAAGAAAGTCCAAGTGAAATTCTAAATTCTCAACATAACATTATAGGAACATAAAAGTCAAAATTTTAAAAGATTATTTGGAAAGATTACTTGAATCTATACATTGTGACTTAAACTTATAAATATATATATATATATATATATATATATATATATATATATATATATATATATATATATATATATATATATATACACACATATATATATGTATATATTAATATTATCTTCTTTCCCCACTAATAACAGGTAAGGTATATATATTTTTTAAAAATATGTTTAAATAATTTATAATTAATTCTAGTGTCCTTTTATTCTTATTGCATGTTATAGTAGGCTTTAAAATGCTTATATTATTAGATTAGTATTTTGGATATAATTTTCTATGTGTACTCCAGTAAATAAGGTTATCTTGAAATTGAAGTTGGGGTCCTATTGGTAAAATCCCAAATTTTTAATAATAATAATATTATATATATATATATAATTGCTTTCTTAACCCTTTTGTTTCCATATTCCTGTTGAATCTGTTTTTGTTTCAATTAGTTTTGATGATTATGAAGAATTTGTTAAAGTAACTTCGTCATTATTAAACTGATGCTTAGAATATAAATTAACATGAGATTTTGCTGGAAGGTTTTAATTTAGATCATTTTAAAACACGAAGTTTGTATTATAGAATCAAGTGTGGCATCAGGTAGGGGTTGGTATCAAAAGGGTTAATTCACAAACTTTTCTCATAAATTAATATAGCATATCCAACATACTCTATTGGTCTCCCCTTGGTCATCATGTATTCATTACCATAAAGCATCACATTTTTCACATATACTTTTTTGAAATTTCTTCCTGATGATAACAATGGTTTACTTTTTATTAGAATTGTCCAGACATAGATTTAAGAATTCAATCTTAGGTATTACAGAATAAAAATAGTAATGAGCAAAGTACTAAAACACCCCTCTTTTATTTACAGATTATAAATATAAAGTATTCCAGTCAAGGGTGGAAACACGAGATTTTTTGTCGTGACATTCCTTGTACACCAGTTTAAGATTCTGTCTGGTGAACAAAAGATTATAAATTTTATCACATGACAATATCTGCTTTGTTTTTTTCATCTTAGCTGCCTTTAACACCATTGGTATAACAACCCGAGTCTTCTCAATTCTGTAATAAAAGCAATCATATGTTTAGTGTGCATTAATAGTGTTGATAAATATACATAAATAGGACATTCAGAAGAGATATGACAGTTTCTCAAGCTGACCATATGTACATCTCTCATATTTGATATTTTATTTGAGAATACTTTTTTCAATATTTCATTTTCATATTTAGTTTGCAAGGTTCTTTGTGAATTTGCATGTTGAAACAAATTTCGTTGAGTCTAAGGAGAGTCACTACACCAATATTAATGCACTGGTTCAATTCCACTCCTTTATTATTAGTCAATTAATTAAATATCCATACAACTAACTAATCGATTGTTTGTGTAACTTGTTGATTAAACAGTCATACAAGTTAAGGAAATTAGATGGATAATTAGTTGGATATTTAACCAATCGACTAATAATAAAGGAGTGGAATTGAACTGGTACATGTGTCATTAATATTGGCGTAATGACTATCCTTAGACTCTCTCTTTACTCTTTTACTCTTTTACTTGTTTCAGTCATTTGACTGCGGCCATGCTGGAGCACCGCCTTTAGTCGATAAAATCGACCCCAGGACTTATCCTTTGTAAGCCTAGTACTTATTTTATCGGTCTTTTTTTTTTTTGCCAAACCGCTAAGTTACAGGGGACGTAAACACACCAGCATCGGTTGTCAAGCGATGGTGGGGGGACAAACACAGACACACAAACATATATATATATACATATATACAACGGGCTTCTTTCAGTTTCCGTCTACCAAATCCACTCACAAGGCTTTGGTCGGCCCGAGGCTATAGAAGAAGACACTTGCCCAAGGTGCCACGCAGTTGGACTGAACCCGGAACCATGTGGTTGGTAAGCAAGCTACTTACCACACAGTCACTCCTGCAATACATTTTTTTCTTATGGTGCCTAGTTTAAGTGCAGCAAGTATAATGTCTCTCATTCAAGTACTAAATTTAAGGCCACAATTTTGAAACCAGATTGTAGTTCAGTTTATTCAATAGCCTAGATGCTTCGATTATACTACTTAATCACACACCCCACTAACAGTATACAACGTGCTACTTATTTCAGAGTTATTATCAACATAGAACATAAGCATATACCTATGTCCTTGCACAAATGAAGACTCACTCTATTTTACTTTTAGTTCTAATATATATGCATGCCTTGTGTGTGTGTGTGTGTGTGTGTGTGTGTGTGTGTGTGTTTGTGCATGTGTTTGTGTGTGCGTATACATACATTAAATAAAATTATATATATATATATATATATATATATATATATATATATATACTCTGACGGTGATGAATTGAATATTAATTTCAATTTAAAACCAGTGGTCTAGCATATAAAAAAATCTGATAATTCAGAAAAATTGTATTACATGCGTATAAGAAGGGATGACCACCAGATGGTCCTCCAATATGCTAGAAAGAGGTCATCAACGACCTAACCACAAAAGAAAAATCAGAGCCTAAGCTCTGTGTATTTTTGCTGAATTTTTTTCTGGAGAACATGATTTTTCTTTTGTGGTTAGGTCATTGATGACCTCTTTTTAGCATATTGGATGACAACCTAGTGGTCATCCCTTCTTATACATATATATATGTAAGGGTGCATGGCCTAGTAGTTGGACTCACGATCAGAAAATTGTAGTTTTGATTCCTAGACCGGGTGGTGCATTGTGTTCTTGAGTCAAACAGTTCATCTCATGTTGCTCTGCGATCACATCAACACCTGACTCGTCAATTTGATAGAGAGAGCAAGCTAACATGCAGCATGAACATTTGATCACTATAAACAATTCATTTGTGCAGGTCATTCAGCAAAAAACAAGCTGAAAGCTCATTCCTTGCCTATGATGGGAGAGTCCACTATATATATATATATATATATATATATATATATATATATGTATGTATGTATGTAAATTTATTAAATGGAGTAAAACACATATGTTAAATGAATTCTTTTATTTCCAACATATGTTTCGAAGATTACAAATATATTCGGTTAAAATGTCTTACGGTTAAGCTGGTTCCTATGTATTTCCCTGAAGAGAAGATTACATCCTTATCAACATCACCTATTCCTATGGAAGGTATAATTTATAATCTTCAAAACATATGTTGGAAATAAAAGAATTCATTTAACATATGCGTTTTACTCCATTTACTAAATTTATATATTTACTCAAGTACCCAAAATAACAAGGAGTTTCTACCTCATAAACAGGAGTTACACCACAGTCATTTTGTGATCTTTGCTACCCTGGTATCTATTAACCAATTTATTTTGTCCGAGCAAATATTAACTTAGAGAAAATAAATACATATAATAAAATATATATATGTATGTATATATATCATATATATACATGTGTGTATATATATATATATATATATACACACACACACATATATATATATATATACACACATATACACATATAAATTAGAACTGGAAAACAAAACAATTAATTGAACAATTAAATAATTTAATCATTTAATCATTAAAAGATAAATTCAATTCAATTTAATTATTTTATACAAACAAATGACACAGCTCATAAATTACAGCTGTTTCCACTCGATTAATAAAAAACAAGTTTTTCAAGAATAATAAAATATCATTTAAATATAATGAGGTTTCATCAGATTGACATATCTTGTTAAATATCTCATGAAAAATAGCAACTGAAAATTTTCTATAACTGCTAATGCTTTTTGAGAGCAAGCTTAATCATAAATAAATAATCTAACTGAAATTTTGTAACTTCCTAAATTTAAATCTATTAGTATCTAGTTCCAATAAATGATTTTGTTGTGTAATACACACTTTCATATAGACATATCTATATATATTTATATATACACAGGTATACCTATCCATTTATGTATATATACATACACATACACATACATACATGCATATTCACATACACAAGTTTACATATTCATCTCTCTCTCTCTCTCTCTCTCTCTCTCTCTCTCTCTCTCTCTCTCTCTCTTTATATATATATATATATATATAGAGAGAGAGAGAGAGAGAGATAGATAGATAGATAGATAGATAGATAAATAGATAGATAGAGAGAGAGAGAGAGAGGGAGAGAGAGAGAGAGAGGGAGAGAGAGAGAGAGAGCGGGAGAGAGAGAGAGAGGGAGAGAGAGAGAGAGAGATAAGCAATATGCATACATATACAGTTCCATACACACATGTATATATATTTATGGTAAAACATTATTTTACATATTAATTCAAATCTAAATAAAAGAATTTATAATATATGTATAAACATGTATGAATGTATGTATGCGTACGTTTGTATGTATATGTATTTGCATATATGTGTGTGTCCATGTGTATACGTTATATATGTATATATATATGTATATGTATCGTCGTCGTCGTCGTTTAACGTCCGCTTTCCATGCTGGCATGGGTTGGACGATTTGACTGAGGACTGGTGAAACCAGATGGCTACACCAGGCTCCAATCTGATTTGGCAGAGTTTCTACAGCTGGATGCCCTTCCTAACACCAACCACTCAGAGAGTGTAGTGGGCACTTTTTACGTGCCACCGGCACAAAGTCCAGTCAGGTGGTACTGGCAACAACCACGCTCAAAATGGTGTATTTCATGTGCCACCCGCACAAGAGCCAGTTCAGGGGCACTGGCAACGGTCTCACTCGAAAGTCCTTACACATGCTGCGGGCACAGGTGCCAGAAAGGCGACGCTGGGCACAGGTGCCAGAAAGGCGACACTGGGCACAATGCCAGAAAGGCGACGCTGGGCACAGGTGCCATCACAATTTTGCTTTCGTTTGCCCCAATAAGCCTTCGCAAGTGGAGTTTAGTGTCCAATGAAGGAAGGAAGGTACACATAAGTGGACTGGCTGAGTCCTTAGATTTAGGTTTCACGTGGCTTGCCAGGTCTTCTCACGCACAGCATATTTCCAATTGACAGAGTTTCTACAGCTGGATGCCCTTCCTAACGCCGACCACTCAGAGAGTGTAGAGGGTGCTTTTACGTGCCACTGGCACGAATGCCAGTCAGGCGGTACTGGCAACGGCCACGCTCAAAATGGTGTATTTTATGTGCCACTCGCACAAGAGCCAGTCCAGGGGCACTGGCAATGATCTCTCTCGAAAGTCCTTACACATGCTGTGGGCACAAGTGCCAGAAAGGCGACGCTGGGCACAGGTGCCTTCACGATTTCGCTTTCCCCAATAAGTCTTCACAAGCTCAGTTTCGTGTCCAATGAAGGAGACAACGATTTCGATTTCACTTGCCTCAACAAGTCTTCACAAGTGGAGTTTAGTGTCCAATTTACTCGATTTCGATTTCACTTGAGATGACGTTGGCATAGGTGCCAATCGTCGAATATAACTCGATTTCGATTTCACTTGCCTCAATAGGTCTTCGCAAGTGGAGTTTAGTGTCCAATTTAATTTGATTTCACTTGCCTCAACAGGTCTTCGCAAGTGGAGTTTAGTGTCTAATGAAGGAAGGTACGCATAAGTGGAGTGGCTGAGGCCTTAGATTTAGGTCTCACTTGGCTTGCCGGGTTTTCTCACACAAAGCATTTGGCAGAGTTTCTACAGCTGGATACCCTTCCCAATGCCAACCACTCAGAGAGTGTAGTGGGTGCTTTTACGTGCCATCGGCACGAAGGCCAGTCAGGCGGTACTGGCAACGGCCACGCTCAAAATGGTGTATTTTATGTGTCACCCGCACAAGAGCCAGTCTAGGGGCACTGGGAACGATCTCACTCGAAAGTCCTTACACATGCCGTGGGCACAAGTGCCAGAAAAGCGACACTGGGCACAGGTGCCATCATGATTTCGATTTCGCTTGCCCCAATAAGTCTTTGCAAGCTGAGTTTCGTCTGTGTGTGTATATATATATATATATATATATATATACAGGGTGCGATGGCTAAATTGTCACCATTTTATATTTATATTTTTTAATATCGCGCATGCACATTGTTTGATTTTTATTTTGTCAACTACACAATATAGTAGGGTGAATTGGACACTGTCTGTGAAAAATAATGCGCCATGATGCAATTCACTCTACCAGAAATTTGGAAATAACATGCTGTACTGCTTGGCATTCATGCTGGAAGTCCCAATACAAACAGATGGTGGTGAACACACAGAACAACCGTTGGCTTGCCATGTCTCCGAAACATATACCAGGAGTGATAAAAATCAGACATTCCATCATCATGGTGTTTGGAGCGATCACTAGTGATGCTGACATTATGCCTCCATTCATCTGCCCAGATGGCCTCACACTCAAAAACGGAGGCTTACATCAAATGCCTGAAAGAAGTAATGCCACCCTGAGTAAAGAGAATGGCTGCTGGAAGACCCTTTGTCTGGCACACAAGCAGGGGAGCTCAGTCATAGCTGTCAGACAATTTCTGTGACCACATCACCCCTAACATCTGGTCACCTAAGTCCCCAGACTGCAACCTGCTTGATTATTATGCGTGGGGTGCAGTTGAGAAAGACCAACAAAACTCCCTGTAACACCAAAGATGAACTGAAGGCAAGGATTATGACAGCATTCACTAACTTAAACAAGGAAATCATCCAGAAGAGTTGCAGGAAAATACGAAGTTGTCCGGATGGTGTGGTTGAAGCCAATGGCAATTTTATTGAATAAATTTACTCCTTAGTATTTCAAGATATTTTTATGTAATTTTGGTAAATGAAATGTTAGTGTTATTTTCATTTTTGCGTAATTTAGATGGCAATATATTCACTGCAGCTTGTATATATTTGTGTGTGTGTGTATATATATATATATATATAAAACCAAATTCAACGACTGGCACCCGTGCCAACCTCTCCTTCATTGGACACTAAACTCTGCTTGCGAAGACCTGTTGAGGCAAGTGAAATCGAAATCATAATTGAACCATATTCGATGACTGGCACCTGTGCCAGTGGAGCACTAACAGCAATGTCCAGAGAAGCTGTCTGGCTTCCATGCTAGTGGCAAGTAAATAGCACCATTTGAGCGTGATCGTTACTGGCACTTGTGCCGGTGGCACATTAGAAAATCATTCGAGCGAGGTCGTTGCCAGTGCTGCTGGACTGGCTCCTGTGCAGGTGGCATGTAAAAAACACCATTTTGAGCATGGCTGTTGCCAGTACTGTGTGACTGGCCTTCATGCCGGTGGCACATAAAAGCACCCACTACACTCTCGGAGTGGTTGGCGTTAGGAAGGGCATCCAGCTGAAGAAACTCTGCCAAATCAGATTGGAGCCTGGTGTAGCCATCTGGTTCACCAGACCTTAGTCAAATTGTCCAACCCATGCTAGCATGGAAAGCGGACGTTAAACGATGATGATGATGATGATTATGATGATATATGATGATATATCATCATCATCATCATCATCATCGTCATCATCATCATCGTTTAACATCCGCTTTCCATGCTAGCATGGGTTGGATGATTTGACTGAGGACTGGTGAAACCAGATGGCTACACCAGGCTCCAATCTGATTTGGCAGAGTTTCTACAGCTGGATGCCCTTCCTAACGCCAACCACTCAGAGAGTGTAGTGGGTGCTTTTACGTGTCACCGGCACGAAGGCCAGTCAGGCGGTACTGGCAACGGCCACGCTCAAAATGGTGTATTTTATGTGCCACCCGCACAAGAGCCAGTCCAGGGACACTGGCAACGATCTCGCTCGAAAATCCTATGAAGGCCAGTCAGGCGGTACTGGCAACAGTCACGCCCAAAATGGTGCACTTCATGCGTCACCCACACAAGAGCCAGCCCAGGCGCACTGGCAACGATCTCGCTCGAAAATCCTACGACGGCACCGCACAAGAGCCATTTCAGGGGCACTGGCAACGATCTCACTCGAAAATCATACGACGGCCAGTCAGGCGGTACTGGCAACGGCCACGCTCAAAATGGTATATTTTATGTGCCACCCGCACATGAGCCAGTCCAGGGGCACTGGAAACGGTCTCGCTCGAAAATCCTATGAAGGCCAGTCAGGTGGTACTGGCAACAGCCACGCTCAATGGTTTATTTTATGTGCCACCCGCACAAGAGTCGATCCAGGGGCACTGGCAACGATCTCTACGAAGGCCAGTCAGGTGGTACAGGCAACGGCCATGCTCAAAATGGTGTATTTTATGTGCCACCCGCACAAGAGCCAGTCCAGAGGCACTGGCAACGATCTCACTCGAAGGTCCTTACACATGCTGCGGGCACAAGTGCCATTACGATATCAATTTCGCTTGCCCCAATAAGTCTTTGCAAGCTGAGTTTCTTGTCCAATGAGGGAGACGACATTGGTATGGGTCCGAGTCATCAAATTTCACTCGATTTCGATTTCACTTGCCTCAACAGGTCTTTGCAAGTGGAAGTTTAGTGTCCAATTTAACTTGATTTCGATTTCACTTGCCTCAACAGGTCTTCGCAAGTGGAAGTTTAGTGTCCAATTTAACTCGATTTCGATTTCACTTGCCTCAACAGGTCTTCGCAAGTGGAGTTTAGTGTCCAATCTAACTCGATTTCGATTTCACTTGCCTCAACAGGTCTTCGAAAGTGGAGTTTGGTGTCCAATGAAGGAAGGTACGCATAAGTGGACTGGCTGAGGCCATAGATTTAGGCCTCACTTGGCTTGCCAGGTCTTCTCACGCACAGCATATTTCCAAAGGTCTCGGTCAGTAGTCATCGCCTCGGTGAGGCCCAATGTTCGGAGGTCGTGCCTCACCACCTCATCCCAGGTCTTCCTGGGCCTACCTCTTCCACAGGTTCCCTCAACTGCTAAGGTGTGGCACTTTTTCACACAGCTATCCTCATCCATTCTCGCTACATGACCATACCAGCGCAATCGTCTCTCTTGCACACCGCAACTGATGCTTCGTAAGTTCAACTTTTCTCTTAAGGTACTGATACTCTGTCTAGTATATATACTCTTTATTCTTTTACTCTTGTACTTGTTTCATGTGACTGTGCCCATGCTGGAGCACCGCCTTTTATAGTCGAGCAAATCGACCCCAGGACTTATTCTTTGTAAGCTTAGTACTTATTCTATTGGTCTCTTTTGCCAAACCACTAAGTTACGGAGATGTAAACACACCAGCATCAGTTGTCAAGCGATGTTGGGGGGACAAACACAGACACACAAACATATACATACACACATATATACGACGGGCTTCTTTCAGTTTCCATCTACCAAATCCACTCACAAGGCTTTGGTTGGCCCGAGGCTATAGTAGAAGACACTTACCCAAGGTGTCACGCAGTGGGACTGAACCCGGAACCATGTGGTTGGTAAGCAAGCTACTTACCGCACAGCCACTCCTACGCCTATATACTCTTTACTCTTTTACTTGTGTCAGGCATTTGACTGCGGCCATGCTGGAGCACCGCCTTTAGTCGATAAAATCAACTCCAGGACTTATTCTTTGTAAGCCTAGTACTTATTCTATCGGTCTTTTTTATTTGCCGAACCGCTAAGTTACAGGGACGTAAACACACCAGCATCGGTTGTCAAGCGATGGTGGGGGGACAAACACACATACATATATATACATATATACGACGGGCTTCTTTCAGTTTCCATCTACCAAATCCACTCACAAGGCTTTGGTCAGCCCGAGGCTATAGAAGAAGACACTTGCCCAAGGTGCCACGCAGTGGGACTGAACCCGGAACCATGTGGTTGGTAAGCAAGCTACTTACCACACAGCCACTCCTGTGTCTTCTACTATAGCCTCAGGCCGACCAAAGCCTTATGAGTGGATTTGGTAGACAGAAACTGAAAGAAGCCCGTCGTATATATATATATATATATATATATATATATATATTATCATTTTTTCCCCCAGTTTCAGTCATAAGACTGTGGGCAAGCTGGAGCAACACCTTGAATTTTTTAAGCCTGGTACTTATTCTATCAGTTTCTTTTGGTGAACTTCTAAGTTATGGGGACATAAATACATCAACACCAGTTGTCAAGTGGTGATGGGAGGACAAACATAGACACACAAATAGATATATATATACATATATATATATATATATATATATATATATATATATATATATATATAATTATGTGTATTTCTTCTATCTTAATGAATAAAAATTCTTCTGATAGAATATCAAAGATCCCTATGGATCACACAGGTTGTAATCCTTTGAAACATATGTAGGAATAAAGTATGCAATTATAACATGCGTTTTCTCCATTCCTTAAATTCTTATATATATATATATATATATATATATATATATATATATATATATATATATATACAATGAGCTTCTTTCAGTTTCCACCTACCAAATCCACTCACAAGGCTTTGGTCAGCCTGAGGCTATAGTAGAAGACACTTGCCCAAGGTATCATGCTGTGGAATTGAACCCGAAATCATGTAGTTGGGAAGCAAGTTTCTTACTACTCAGCCACTCTTGCACATATACATATATATATATATATATATATATATATATATGGAGAGAGAGGGAGAGAGAGCGAGACAGACAGACAGAGAAACACACACACCTATATATATATATATGTGTGTGATAAACTAAGAGGCATGTAAATGCCAGAAAAGAAACAATTTTAAGAGTCAACAGAAGCAGATTGTCTGTTACCTGTTGAAAATGATGGAAAAATTTGTTAAAAATTAAGTTGTTAAATCAAGGTGGTGCTCCAGCATGGCCACAGTCAAATGACTGAAACAAATAAAAAAAAATCTAAGTTACCATGGCCTGTTTCATGAAAATTAACTGGTTTAGTTAATATATGTAACTAAAAACGAAATCTTAATCAAATATATTTGATGACTAGTAATATTGTTACTTACATATGGTCCAGATCCCACAAAGCAAATAGCATACAGTTTTCCCTAGTTGAGTAAGGGTTGATTTTATGTGACTTTTTACATGTATTTTCATCAAACTTCCCTTCACAGTTGAACCAGCCATCTGAGTCACAAATCCGTTCAGTTTCTGAAGCAGTGCGATCAAAATATGCTCCCTGATAAGAATTCTTCTCAAGTTTAGTTTTTAGTTGGTCGATGAGTTTTTGAATAACTTTAGAAATCTCTTGATCTACATCTTTCCTGAGTTTGGCACTTGCCTAAGGAAAAAAAGCTGGGGTTGATGTAATCTATTTTATCAATTCAAAAAGGGAAAAGCAAAGTCAACTTCAGTGGAATTTGAACTCAGAATGTAAAGATGGTCAAAATTGTACTAAGCATTTTGCCCAGTGTGCTAACAATTCTGTTAGCTCACCACTTTTAGTTCTGCTATGATTATTACACTTCGAACACTGAGATAAATTAATACTACTACTGCTCAAGTTTTATACATTCATTTCAAGTATTCTATACCTGAAATGAAGTCACCACATTTACAATGTAACCCCAATTGTCCTGGCATGTCAACACAACTGTCTGATATACCATGCTTTAGCACCACTATGTGAGAAGAAAGGAAATTTAGCATTTTATAATTTACATTTTGCATCTTGCCTTATGTACAGCTTGTTGAATTTTTTTACATAATAAATGATGAATGCAAACATACTTGCCCTATAATGGTAATGATGATGATGATGATGATGATGATGATGATGACAACGACAGTGGTGGTGGTGGTGGTATTTTCTCATAGTCCAAGAAAGATGGTTCTGCAATTTCTTGCCAAACAACCAGCACAAATGATTTGTTTATTGTGTGCTGTACATTAGCTCATTCCTTCCATCAAATCAACATTGTCTGAACAGATGCATGGTGTGCCAAATGTCAAAATGGTCACCAGAGCAATATGAGATGAAAGGTTTTGCTCAAGAACACAACACACTGACTGGTCTGGAAACTGAAACCACAATCTCACAACTGTGAGTGCAACATCCTAACCACTAGGCCATGCACCCTTACACTTACCTTACAAAATACATCATAAACTTACATCTACTAACAATGGAAGATAAGTAGACTTGGGCATAACCTTAAGGTGCCCCAATCCTTTCTTCACCACCACATCCACTTGCTACACACTTTTGCATTATATACTCTACCCAAAACTATTAATCGACCAAACTGAATTAACACGATGACCACTGCCATTTCCATCCATTCAACCAAATATGAGTAATGAAACTGAGAAGTGACTGGAACTTAAAGTTTTTATATAAAAACTTATACATTATTACTTATATAAATTATGCCCATGCTTTTAGTTTCCTGGTTGAGTCATGCCTGGATTGATTTGAAATGGTGACACTGCTATTGTATTACACTGATTAAAAGATTTCAAGTCATTTTCTTATTCTTCTCAGTCTTGGATTATATTTCTATGCAGTTATAAATATACTTACATCACTATAATATTTCTTTACACGGCTCTGTGCTTTGTAATTCATATATTCTGATTTCCTTTTAAATGTCTTTTTAACGTCTGAAATATTGAAAAACAAAAGTATCATTAAATTTGGTATAAATAACATTTCAAGTATGAAGTAATTTGTTAAATATTATCTAATGCTGACTATTGAAATTTTGATTCAAGTTATAAGCATAATTTTTACCAAGGATTAATACAAATTTTAAAACTACTTCTACTTCTGTAGGTATATGATCAGAAAGGATGATGAGAATGAGCTAGAAAATGTTTTGTACCATCAGTGAAGGCTACCATAGAATAGAATGATGGAGGGAACACCATACGCAGTGTTTATCATGAGTTACTCATTTTCAAAGAGGGCATATTGTGGGTTCTTCTGAGAGTGGACTTAGCCAGCATAAGATGATACATGGAACTGTTCATAATGGCCACAAGAAATGTTCTGGATGACCACAAACATTAACAAAACCCACAAAGTAAGAAAGGGTAAAAGAATTGTTGTGCCAGAGTTCAAGAAAATTTGTGCAGCAAATGAATTGTGAGATAGGAATTTCAGAATGAAGTGTCCATTGCATTTTGAAGTACTGTCATTGGAAAAGTGACATTCTAATAATAATCCATGCTCTCAATGAAGATGATCCAGGCCAAATAGTGTTAGTAAGATGTGTAGAAGATGCATGCATTCCAACAAAGATTGTTTGGAATGATGAGGCTACACTGAAATTAAATGGTTCAATTAACCACCACTGAATCTACTGGGGATCTGAGAATCTGCATATTATGAAGGAACATCATGTTAATTTACCAAAAGTTACAGTATGATGTGGCTTGCTATCAAAAAGATTAATTGGACCATTCTTTTATTTATTTATTTATTTATTTATTTATTTATTTTAATGGTACAGTGCTTGGTCCTATTAACTTGAACTAATTCTGACAATCTGTCGTGCCAAGTATTCAAGAGGACTTTGACAATGTGGAGTTTTATTTCCAGCATGATGGGATACTTCAACACTACCATACTAGTGCAAGGACCCACCTTGATAAAATTTTACTGAACAGGTGGATTGAATGAAGAGGTTTAGCAGACCTCATAACAATAGACTTCTTTTTATGAGAATAGCTCCCGTAGGATTTTCGAGCGAGATCGTTGCCAGTGCCCCTGGACTGGCTTGTGCGGGTGGCACATAAAAGACACCATTTCGAGCGTGGCCGTTTTCGTGCGGGTGACACGTAAAAGCACCCACTACACTCTCTGAGTGGTTGGCGTTAGGAAGGGCATCCAGCTGTAGAAACTCTGCCAAATTAGACTGGAGCCTGGTGTTGCCATCCGGTTTCACCAGTCCTCAGTCAAATCGTCCAACCCATGCTAGCATGGAAAGCGGACGTTAAACGATGATGATGATGATGATGATTTAAAGATAAAGTTCACAGTACAAAATTCACAACAGCTGATGAATTGAGGGCAGCCATTGAACAAGAATACAAACAAATACTGAATACAAAGTTTCTTGATGGCTGAGATTCCATTGTGTTGTGTTACCTATCAGCAATGCCTGGAGTAGAACAGACATTACTTTAAATTCAAATTACAATGAACATAAACAAACAAACGAAGCTTGCTTTTAGAAGCATTGAGATGTCTTAGAAAGTTAAAGAAGTGATTTTAAATTCTCAAATGCAGGATAATGCTAATAATATAGCCTGAACAGAATAAACTACCCCTATTTTGCAGAAAAAAGTGTTGGCGGCAAGCTATGAGACTCAAACACAGGAGGTGTGAGTTCGAGTCTCATAGCTGGCCGCCAACACTTTTTTCTCCAAAATAAGGGTAATTTATCCTGTTCAGGCTATATTATTGGCATTATCCTGCATTTGAGAATTTAAAATCACTTCTTTAAATTTTTAAGACATTACTTTGAAAACAGGATTCATAAAAAAATTGTCTATAGAGTCTATTAAATTTCTTAAATTTGGCATTAGGAAGGGCATTGGCGTTAGGAAGGGCATTGGCGTTAGGAAGGGCATTGGCGTTAGGAAGGGCATTGGCGTTAGGAAGGGCATTGGCGTTAGGAAGGGCATTGGCGTTAGGAAGGGCATACAGCCATAGAAACCAAGCCAAAACAGACTGGAGCTTGGTGCAGCTTACCAGTTCCAGTCAAACTGTCTAACCCATGCCAGGATGGAAAGTGGATGTATGATGATGATGAAGTGTATTTTAATAAACACTAACTTTATAATCATCCAATGTGTGTATACCTTTTTTGGTATACTCTGCGCGCGTGTGTGTGTGTGTGCACGCATGTGCACGTGCATATGTGTACACATGTGCATGCATGTATATTCATAAATACACATACATAGCAATAGGCAACATTTATGCCGACAATCCAAGACATTAAATTATATCCCACTGAGAAATGTCAGAGCATGTAAGTCATCCACAATAAGAAAGCAATAATTATGACATAGAGAACAAAGAATAAAAAAAATATAATACACTGCCTGCAATGAAGAAAATGCTATCTAAAACCATCTCTTATAGAAATTGAAGGAAAAAATAAAAAGTTCCCATAAATATGAAATTGAATAAAAAGAATTTAAGGACATGTAAAACATAAATATCAACTATGAAGTGTTTTACATAAGGAAAGCTTCATTCAATAACAAAATATGGCCATTGTTAGAAAGAAATTGCAACTTCAGTGTGGACACAACAATATGAGGAGACAACTGCACAATATATCAATAATATTACTGATTTATTTGTATAAACGTAGGACTGTTGAATGTTTTAACATTCAGAAGAGCAACAGCAATAAATAGCATTGATATTAAAGAAACAGTTGTAACATTTTCTATGTGTGAAATTAAGCAGCAGACCCAGACATTCCTCCACCATTATAAATAATCATGCAAAAAGGTCTTAGCCAAACATATACCGATTCTGTTACAAAATTTCCTATGAAGCTTCCTGATGTTTTTAAGGAAGCATAATTCCTCTATGCAAGAAAGCAGAATCTGGGGTATCAAAAATGGCAGACTTACAGCTGACTTTATATACATAAACAGGGTGAAGAAATAATAGGAGAAACCTTATAACATTTTAAGAAAAAAATTCTTGCTCAACAATGCTTCAACAATATCATAGCTGATGATCAAAGCAACCATTAAAGCATAAATTTGTTATACTCTTTACTCTTTTACTCTTTTACTTGTTTCAGTCGTTTGACTGCAGTCATGCTGGAGCACCGCTTTTAGTCAAGCAAATCAACCCCAGGACTTATTCTTTGTAAGCCTAGTACTTATTCTATCGGTCTCTTTAGCCGAACCGCTAAGTTACGGGGACGTAAACACATCACCATCGGTTGTCAAGCAATGTTGGGGGGACAAACACAGACACGCAAACACACACACATATATATATACATATACATATATACGACGGTCTTCTTTCAGTTTCCGTCTACCAAATCCACTCACAAGGCTTTGGTCGGCTCGAGGCTATAGTAGAAGACACTTGCCCAAGGTCTTCAGGAACTTATGAACCTAAGCCAAGTACCCTAAACACTAGAACACCTACTTTCATAGTCTAGCTGTATGACTTCTAAGAAATCATCAACTCAGAATATTTAATGAAATTATCAGGAGAAATTTACAATTGATAATAGTTCTCAAATATATCCATGGTTATCAATTTTATTATCTAAACCATCTGAGCTGAGCTAGTAATGTTGACTATCTGTTGGGGCAAGCGAAAGCAAAATCGTGATGGTACCTGTGCCAAGCGTCGCCTTCTTGGCACTTGTGCCGGTGGCATGTGTAAAGACATTTGAGCAAGATCGTTGCCAGTGCCGCTGGACTGGCTCCTGTGCAGGCGGCATGTAAAATACACCATTTTGAGCATGGCTGTTGCCAGTACCACCTGACTGGCCTTCGTGCTGGTGGCACGTAAAAGCACCCACTACACTCTCGGAGTGGTTGGTGTTAGGAAGAGCATCCAGCTGTAGAAACTCTGCCAAATCAGATTGGAGCCTGGTGTAGCCATCCTGTTCGCCAGTCCTCAGTCAAAGCGTCCAACTCATACTAGCATGGAAAACGGACGTTAAACGATGATGATGATGATGATGATGATGATGATGATGATGTAGCCATAGTTTTAATACATAGATGGTCTACTGAAAGCAATAATTTAAAATTGAGCATTTTAAGCACTTATAAACTGGGCTACAGTAACCAATAATTCTGGAATCAAAATCTGAATGATACTGAGGAATAACACCATACAGAATACTATAAATAAGAGGGATTCTGACTATATTTAGGATACAGAAACAGTGACAGTGCTATCACAGTGTATTTTTTTTTTTCTTTGAGACATTTATAATTCAAGCAGAAAAACATTGGGTTTTTAGAAGCTGCATTATTGGCTTTTTAAAAGTTCATTTAGATTTAATTTCAAGCTTTTGTGCATTTTGATCATGTTTACAGTGTCAGTCTTGCAACTATAGTTCACCCTTTAGTATTTAAATTATTCTGTCAAATGTAAAGGGTAAAGACTCCCTTCAGTCATGTATGACCATGGGATTGCACCTAGAAAGTTCCTCTCAGAGGTACAAGTCCAGGCAAGGTTGTTTATGGATGAGCAGCAGTTGCTCATGCATACCAGCCTCCCCTTTTCATACCACTGATGTTATCCAAGGGAAAGGTAAAGGCTGATACAGCTTGGCACCAGTGACATCACAACTCATTTCCACAGCTGAGTGAACTGGAGCAACATGAAATAAAATGTCTTGCTCAAGATCACAACAAACAGCCTGATCCAAGAATTGAACTCACTACCTTGTAATTATGAGTCCAACACTCTAACCACTGAGCCATATGTCTTACTTATTTACATTGTTTTGAATTAACCATGCATAATCTTGTAGCTTTGAGATTTCAGTGATGTGACAGTTAATTTTTAGAATGACATTATGAGGTAGGTGTGGGAGGCCACTTCTGGTCAGTTTGCACATAAAACAAGGAGAATATTTAGGTCTAATATGGCTGGTTATATTGTTAAAGGGTTATAGTTATACTTATTTAACACTCCATAGTATACATAGCCCTTTTGTAGTGTTTGATAATTAGAGTGGAAAAGTGTTTTTTTCATTTACACTCAAATGAAATGTGACAAAAAGCAGCTGTTAAGGTATTTAGTATGTTAAGCTGCATAAAAATAAGAAAGTGTCAATTTAATGCACTTTAATGTAAATCTAAGAATTCAAACCTGCAAACCAATTTTCATCTTCACTTCGAAGTTCCAAGCACGACCTGTCATCTTGAGTTTCTTTCATTACTTTCTTTATTTTCTCCAACAATTCATCTCCAGCATCTGACTTCAAAATTTCTTGCAGATCTAAACCATCTGCCTTGAAGATATTTTGGATCATGTTCATTACTGCAAAATACAAATTTTTGAGTATAAATTTAGTAAACTTAAATTAAAAATACATTTGTTAGAAAAATATAAAAATAATTAATTAACAAGCAAATATTTCCACACCACACCATATCTCTCTGGCAATCCTATACTGCTTGAAATTCCACAAGCCAAACCACCCTTACTTATATTTATTTTACAGGTTGTTATCATCATCATCATCATCATCGTTTAACGTCCGCTTTCCATGCTAGCATGGGTTGGACGATTTGACTGAGGACTGGTGAAACCGGATGGCAACACCAGGCTCCAGTCTGATTTGGCAGAGTTTCTACAGCTGGATGCCCTTCCTAACGCCAACCACTCAGAGAGTGTAGTGGGTGCTTTTACGTGTCACCCGCACGAAAACGGCCACGCTCGAAATGGTGTCTTTTATGTGCCACCCGCACAAGCCAGTCCAGGGGCACTGGCAACGATCTCGCTCGAAAATCCTACAGGAGCCAGTCAGGCGGTACTGGCAACGGCCACGCTCAAAATGGTGCATCTCATGTGCCACCCGCACAAGAACCAGTCCAGGGGCACTGGCAACGATCTTACTTGGCTTGCCGGGTCTTCTCACGCACAGCCCATTTCCAAAGGTCTCGGTCCGTAGTCATCGCCTCGGTGAGGCCCAATGTACGAAGGTCTTGCCTCACCACCTCAGCCCAGGTCTTCCTGGGCCTACCTCTTCCACGGGTTCCCTCAACTGTTAGGGTGTGGCACTTTTTCACGCAGCTATCCTCCTCCATTCTCACCACATGTCCATACCAGCGCAATCGTCTCTCTTGCACGCCACAACTGATGCTTCTAATGTTCAGCTTTTCTCTCAAGATACTTACACTCTGACGGGTATTCACATTGACATTACACATCCAACGGAGCATACTGGCTTCATTCCTTGCGAGCTTACGTATGTCCTCAGCAGTTACAGCCCATGTTTCACTGCCATGTAGCATGGTTGTTCGTACGCATGCGTCATACAGTCTGCCTTTTACTCTGAGTGAGAGTCCCTTTGTCGCCAGCAGGGGTAAGAGCTCTCTAAACTTTGCCCAGGCTATTCTTATTCTAGCAGCTACACTTTCAGCGCACCCACCCCCACTACTAACTTGGTCGCCCAGATAGCGGAAGCTATCGACTACCTCTAGTTTTTCACCCTGGAATGAGATAGAAGTTGTTTCCTGTTTGTTTGCAGTCTTTATTGCACCTGAACATCTGCCACAAACAAAAACTAACTTGCTAGTTAACCTGCCTTTGATGTTGCTGCACCTCTTATGTGTCCATAGCTTGCACCGGGTACATCTTATAGAGTTATGAACTTTCTAATCTAATGGAGTAAACTTTAATCCCCTCCCCTATCATTTGTTTATGTTTGCAGTGCTATAAACATCAAATTGTTGAATTTTTGCCATTTACCCAGCTCTCTTTTTTTTTTAATGGTTTTGCTAATAATTCTTTAGGTGACAACTTATTCAATGATTTCATTGATGAATTAATGGCAGATAAAGTTTTAGAGATATGATACGTCAATCTATTTTTTTTATGCATACCTAACATCTGGTTTTAATCTGGTCAGTTCTTTGTCAAATGACTTGCACAAAATATCTCCTGAAGAACCCAAAACTTTTAAAATTATTATTGGTCCAAAAAATACACTTGGAATAGATGTAAAGTCTATATGAGTATTTGTTTTTTTACCTGTTTACAATGAGATTTCATTACCTAACAAATTCATTTTTAATTTGAAACAAAAGGATGGAGTCAACTTTCTTCCTATATACTGACATACGTACATGCCTGGGTATACTGTTTTTGAGCAGTGTTACAACTTACTTAATGAATAAGCTGCAAAAATCAGGAAAACTTATTTGTTTATATTGTTTTTATGTCCATGTACATTCATTACTACCAACATCTTTCCTTTTATAATCTTTTTTGAATGTATTGTTTTTTTTATTATATAATTAGTCAGTTTAGATGAGATGGAGTTTGAGTTTGCACCAGGGAAAAGCACCGCTGATGCTATATTGCTTGTAAGACAGCTGCAGGAGAAATATCTAGCCAAAGATAAACCTCTGTACCTGGCATGGAGAAAACCTTTGACAGGGTTCCCCGATCCCTTATCTGGTGGTCAATGTGGAAACTAAGGATACATGAGTAGTTAGTGAGAGTTGTACAAGCCATGTACAGGGATGCTGCCAGTAAGGTGAGGGTTAGCAACGAGTACAGTGAAGAATTCTGGGTAGGGGTAGGGGTCCACCAAGGTTCAGTCCTCAGCCTCCTCTTATTCATCATAGTCTTCCAGGCAATAACAGAGGAATTCAAGATAGGATGCCCCTGGGAGCTTCTCTATGCTGATGACCTTGATCTAATAGCTGAGTTACTATCAGAACTAGAAAAGAAGTTTCAGGTGTGGAAGCAAGGTCTAGAATTGAAGGGCCTTAGAGTCAATCTAGCAAAGACCAAAATCCTAGTAAGTAGGAAGGCAGACAAATCACAAACCCCATCAGGTAGATTGCCCTGCAAAATCTGTAGAAAAGGTGTAGGTAGAAACTCTATAAGATGTACCTGGTGTAAGCTATGAACACATAAGAGGTGCAGCAATATCAAAGGAAGGCTAACTAGCAAGATAGTTTTTGTATGTGGCAGATGCTCAGTTGCAATAAACACTGAAAATGTGCAGAAAGCAGCTTCCAGCCCATGCCAGGGGGAAAAACTAGAAGTAGTTGATAGCTTCCATTATCTAGGTGACCAAGTTAGTAGCAGGGGTGGATACTCTGAGAGTGTAGCTGCTAGAATAAGAATAGCCTGGGCAAAGTTCAGGGAGCTCTACCTCTGCTGGAGACAAAGGGCCTCTCGCTCAGAGTAAAAGGTAGACCGTATGAAGCATATGTGCAAACAGCCATGCTACATGGCAGTGAAACATGGGCCGTGACTGCTGAAGACATGCGTAAGCTTGCAAGGAATGAAGCCAGTATGCTCAGCTGGATGTCTAATGTCAATGTGCATACACAACAGATTGTAAGTGCCCTGAAAGAAAAATTGGACATAAGAAGCATCAGATGTGGTGTGCAAAAGAGACAACTGCACTGGTATGGTCAGGACTGCTGTGTGAAAACATGTCACACCCTAGCAGTAGAAGGAACCTGTGGAAGAGGTAGACCCAAGAAGACCTGGGATGAGGAGGTGAGGCCCAACCTTCGAACGTTGGGCCTCACAGAGGCAATGACAAGTTTCCGAGACCTTTGGAGATATGCTGTGCTTCAGAAGACTCGGCAAGCCAAGTGAGACCATAACCGTGACCTATGCCAGTGCAGGATAACCAGCCCATTCAAGAGTACCTTTCAATCATTGGGCAATAAACTGTACTTGTGAAGACCTGTTAAGTCATGTTGATGTTTTTACATCTTCGTAACCTAGCAGTTTAGTAAGAGAGACTGAAAGAATAAGTACCAGGATTTAAAAAAATAAGCACTGGGGTTGACTCATTCAATTAAAAATTCTTCGAAGCTGTGTTCTATCATGGCCACAGTCGAAAGACTGAAGCTAAAAATATAAAATAAAAAGATACCGTTTATGGCAGTTGATTATTGTAAAGATTTAGGTCAGAGTAACCTAATAAATAATAAGAAATAAACTATTTCTTCATATACCCTGTCAAGTTATGCTCACTTCGTTTCTTTTCTGTTTTCACACAAGCTTTATATTCAGCATCTGTTTTCCTAACATACACAAGTATCACACAACATGATTTTCGCTATGAGAGAAGGATAGTCCAATCCTTGACAGCAGAGGTAAGGACTTCAGGAACATTTTCAGTCCCATGCTTATGCTTCTCTCTTCTCATTAGACCATCCGGATAATACAAACTGCCAACTTCTGTAAAGCTTACTGGGGAACTGTTGGGATATGAAGCATCCTAACTGACAGCAAATCCGGAATAATTCTATTACAGATTAGAAACAGGAGTTCATTTAATTTCTTTTCTGCTTTCACTCAACATCTTTATATTTAGTGTCTGTTTTGCTAACATACACAAGCATCACGCATGATTTTTCTCTCTGAAAAGATAGATAATCTAATTCTTGCCAGCAGAAATAAGGGCTTCTGGAACATTTTCAGTCCCATGCTTACACTTCTCCCTTCTGATTAGATCACCTGAGCAATATTAACTTCCAATTTCTGTGAAGTTTACTAGGGAACTGTTGGGATGTGAAGTATGCCAACTGAAAGCCAATCCTGTATAATTCTCTTGCAGATTAGAAACAAAAGTTGAGAAATGAATCCTGTCATACACCTACCAGCACATTAAATTCCTCACTGAATTTATTGCTAATCTGTTACTGACTTTCACTTTGCTGATAGTGCTCCTGCACACAGCATGCACAGTTCTAAAACACCAATTGTTTACACTATCTAACACTTAAGCAATGAGTCATGCATTAGTAACCACAACCTGCTTCCTCATCTAAACTAATTTTCTTCCTAATAGGCTGTACTATAACTCCTTCTGCTACTTGCATAATTTAGTTGGTTTATCTAATTTATTAATTTATGCTTGGTTCATTGCTTCATTATAGAGCATTTCCTTTGCTCTTGTAACAGTTGGCAATATTACTATGTCAGTCATCAGAATGACATCTCCCTGAACCATCCATCCATCCATACATATATACATACATACAACCATACATACATCCATCCATACATACATACATACATATATATATCAGGAAGTTGATTGTTATGGCCGGTGAGTGACCATTGGTTTCACACCTATAAAGCGCATGGCTGAAGGTACATAACCTCTCTACAATTTAAGGAAGACATCATAGTCAGTTAATTTTATAAACAAAAATACTTCTGGAATGGTTGTACAGGTGTAACAAGTGGCACGGGGTTATCTCCCATACATCAGTTCCAGCCATGGTGATATTCGAAGACACTGGAACAGTTCCATTCAACGAATGGGGAATTCCAAGCATGTAACAGGAAATGTCTTAGATGAGGCCATTGACTAAATACTTCTTACCTGGAGTTTAAAAAGGTCCCTGGGTCCATCAAGTTTTATAGGATTCTCTCTCTACCAAGCAAAGCTAACATCATTTGCTCCAATTTATATAAGTTCCTGATTATTCAAGGAACTTCCATTTAATTATGTATTGGATTCCTTCCTCTTTTAAGTGCCATTCATGGCTGGTTAGGGACATGATGTTGCTCCTTTCTGGTATCCTAAAAGGGGAACTGTGGTTGTTCAGACATTGCTTATGTCTGTGCACTGGATGTGCTACCACTGCTATTTCTTCATTAACTTCAGGCCTGATTTTATTGTTGTTGCTGGAGTAACTGCTGATGTTGTTATTCCCAGACGTGATCCCGGTGGTTCAGTAGTTGCTGGCTTAGCCGCCGTTTCTAGGCACAACATTGGTGATGTTGCTGCCATTGTAACTGTTGGCATTGTTGTCTGCTGCTTGATGTGCTCTCACCATCACCACTGCCATTGTTGTTGCCATTGCTGCTGTTGTCAGCAGATATGTCATAGCTGCCTATGCTGTTACTCTGGTTGTCATGGTGGCAACCACCTCAGCTTCATACATGACCTCCTTAGCTTCACATCGATCTCCCCATACACCCACACACACTGGGAAGTCATCTCTGCTTGCAGAGTAGGGGTGCTCACTAAAATTTCTTAATTCTGGGTGCACAACTATAAGAGACTCTTTAGTTGTGCCTTTTAAACAATTCTTTAGTTGTATCTTTTAAACAATTCTTTAGTTGTGCCTTTTAAACATCCGTATCTGTGTAACTGTGAAGTGTTTGTCCATTAATCTAAGGATAATTCTTCCCACACAAGTCTTAACATTGAGAGAGAAGTGTGGGGAAAACCAAACGACTTAACAACTTTACAGTGGCACTTCCTTTCCTGGGTGGCAAGGCCTAGCATATAGATGCAATCCTTAAACTCATTGAATATCAGAGCTGCATTGTAATAGGGGGCCTAGCATAAAAAATCTCTTGATTTGAGGACAGGTTCAAGATCCACTTGCTGACACCCTTCACTAGGAATCTGAACGTGACAGGAGCTGTGTTGATATAGGACAGCTTCTCGTTTGGCTGGGCCTGTATGAGCAACAGCCTCTTGTCGGTTGGGCCTGTAGGAGCAGGAGCCCAAGTCTAATGTAACATCTAAAAATTTTACAACCCCCACCCTCACCTCACCACACCTCCGTCTGGCTTCCATACCGACGGCACGTAAAATGCACCATCCAAATGTGATTGATGCCAGGGGTACCTCACTGGCTCCCATGCCAGTGGCACATAAAAAGCACTATCCGAACACGATCGATGCCAGGGCTGCCAGACTGGCTCCTGCGCTGGTGGCACATAAAAAGCACCCACTACACTTTTGGAATGGTTGGTGTTAGGAAACATTGCCAGATCAGATTGGAGCCTAGTGCAGCCGCTGGCTCTCCAGACTTCAGTCAAACTGTCCAAACCATGTCCACATGGAAAACGGATGTTAAACGATGATGATGATGATATATATATATATATATATATATATATATATATTTCAAACAATTGATATGGAAGGTGAAGTGTAACTAAAAGTTTTATTTAGCACAACAATCGTTTTGGCTGCCTTCTGCACTGCTCCCTAGTGGGTGGGGAATGATGTAATGACATCAGATGCATCGCACAGAGCAGGTGATGTAACAAAAGTTAAGATTTACATTTTGCTCCAAGTTAGATGCTGCTGGTATTATTGTGTGTTGCTAGTAGTTCACACACATTGGTGAAAAGAGGATACTGGTGGTCAAGAAGTGGTTGATAAAAAAATAAAAAATACAAAGAATCTAATGTGAATGGTGGGAGGTTATACTTGTGGTCAGGAAGTGGTTGATAAAAAATATAAAGTACAAAAAATCTAATGTAAATGGGAGAGGTGTGTTTAAGGTATTGGACTGAAAGGCCCTAAAGTGTGTGAAAACCTTTGATGGCTGGCTATGGCAGTCATGCATGACAGTGTGATCAAGATTTTAGTGGGGGTGTAATTTCCGTCTTTAGACTTGATGGCTGCTTACACCAACACACACATATACGCATATACATATGTGTGTACGCGCAAATAATGATGGTACAAATAAAGAGGAAGAAGCAACCACTAAAGCATGCAAAATATCCAACGGAATTTTTCATTCATTAACATTTCCAACCCATTGAATAAGCAATATTTAACCCTTTAGCATTCAAATGGAACAGAGCTATATCCAGCCCAAATATTCTTCCTGTTTTATGTTCAAACTGCTTCATCTTGTGCCTACCCAACTATGTTATTCTAAAACTAAGCAAACACATTATCAAAATCTCAAAGTAATGAGATTTTGATTAATTCAAAACAATGTGAATAAAGAAATATTATATTTGACAGTGTAATCATTTGATAAAGAAAATAAAATACTTTATCTACAAAATGAAATGGTACACTTATATTTTCAACAAAAGAACATGGCAGAATGATGCTGATTGCAAGTATGGTTTCATGTGTAGAAAGAATTCTCCAGCCAATAAAGAATTAGAAACTTTTGAAAGAGATCTTTTTGGAACTAATAAAAATAAAAAAATTCCACAAAGTGAGTAATGGATTCCAAAATACTCTCAAGGGAAGTCTACATTTCATGAGAAATTCCAACAAAATAAAATATTAGCAGTAAACAAAACTGCAAATTTAATTTTATATCATCCAATTTTACCCATTGATAACAAGACCTCTGCTACTTAAGGCCCTATTTTAGCTAGAAAAAAAAGTGTGCTGTAACTGACTCAGATACTGACATGATATTGCATGCCAGGAAATCTTTACCGCTTTTAATGATTCTACCTCGTTCAAGAAAAATGGTAAACTTTCAGTTGACATAACAATGGATCAGAATTGTGTGTTCATAGGGATATGTATTTTACATTGCATAATATATATTTCTCTTTTTAGAATCAGGTCTATACTGGGATGACTGCTTTATTGTCACCTACTACATCAAGAGGCAGGACCTTGATAAGCTTCAGAAGAATCTTATTCTTCTAATGCATTGTCTTTACATTCTCCATGCTGTTGTTGCAATTTGCTGCCCCCAACTTTTCTCCTCAGTAGCTGCAGGCATATCTTATCGTCTTGAGAAGGGTGCTTAAAATAAACACATCACTAATTTAATTTCCAGTACTTAAAGGCATAAACAAGTGATTTTCGATTCAGAATGAGACTGAACTTTCGTTTTCTGCTGAGTTTTTCATTGTTTATATACTAACTACAAGGTGATCAAGCTTTGAAATCAATCACAGTTTCTTTTGACTTTTTACTGAATGAAAATGGCTGCCCCTGCATTTGAAGCTTTTCTAGAAGAAATCTTGTTTGATTCCAACTCAGAAGACAATTTTGAAGGATTTACTCAGGCAGATATCAATGGTAAAATTATTCAACGTGATGATGAGGATGTAGACTGTGCTTACAGTTATATTGAGAACAATGTGCCAAGTGGATACTATCACCCATGGCTGGCTGATTTAAGGAAAGTACTGACCCCAAAGAGGTACATTTCTTATGCATTACATAAAAATAGTATTCATCCATTACTTTATTAGTATGCAAAGCATCAATATGTACACACAATACAACGACAGTTATAACAATTTTAAAACAGTAGGTGCTCATGTCTTTTGTTACCTCAAAAATAATGTGACAAGGGAAACTATTCTTGGGGTAAAACAGTGTGCTAAAGGTTAAAGATCACGATTGAAATCAACTTCAGTGGTATTAACCTATTTGACATCAATTTAGAAATGTGATCTAGCACCCTTACCATAATCCTACCAAAAGGCTATACTATAATACTAAGGGTTCTAATCACTCACCCTGTATACTTAAGAATGTGGTCAGTAACATAGGTAAGTTACCTCCTTGTCATTGAAGTGGCATTTAACAATAGCTATGGGGGGGGGGACAAAGATGCAGTCCACTCTGACTGACACTTTTATCAGGTGGCACTTGGCAGGTGTGGGTGGGGCATCTGCTGCATGAAACTGTTTAGGTTTGGCAGCCCAAGAAGCTGAGAGGAGACAAACCTAAAGGACTGCCCTGGGTAGCACACACTGGCTAAACTTCTGATTTGCAATGCTGCAAGTGAATACAACCATGGAGATTGCACAGAAGTATAAGTAAAAAAGTTTTGTTGAATAACATTTATCTTGAGAATTAGGGCTAAAACAGCAAGAGATTTTATAAGTTTTCTATCAAAGCGTTTTCCCAGAAATATATAGCAGAATGTTTAGCAGAAAATCTCTGAAGATTAGCTGTTCTTGCTGCAACAACTTTGTCTAGTTCATTAACCAGCACAATATTAGTAGGCTCAACAAATGTAATGGATATGATGATGGTCCTTAAATGTAATTTCAATGACCTCAATTCCTGCCCTCTAAAGGTAACTTCCTGATCAAAAGAATTGTTTAAATGACTAAAGTTATGGATTGAATATACTCCTACATACAAAACATATACTGGAGCTACAGAAAACAGCTTCAAAACTTATCAATGATCGACCATTTGATTTCAAACTTCATCCCTTTTGACATAGGTTTGAATATGTATTCAACATAAGAGGTGGACAGCCAAAGTATGCTGTTATTAAATAAGTGTAGGTGCATCTTCCTTTTGATGAGGTATCCTACATAGTAGATGATAGATCCTACATAGTATCTCAAGGCATTACATGTCACAACAGTGCACTTGTTGACAATAATTTTCCTCACATAGTTCCCATTTTACAGGCAGGTTTAGATGACTCACGGTTACATTTATGTAGACCATTAACCAAAATGTTTATGGATTCATAGTGATTTTCTTGTAGGGATGAGCTGACAGTTGGTTCATTTTGATTTTATTGAAGCCTGGGGTATGTATTCGTTTCAGCCATGCAGCTGCAGTCATGCTGGAGCACCACTGTAGTGCTGGAACAACACCAGTGTCCTTCTGATGCAATGCAAATGTATAATTGAGGGAGTGTGCAGACCTCCATTTTTTTCTGGTTTATTTATTTACTGATTTCTTGTTCTGGCTTTTTCCTTTGTGAATTGTGTATGTGCTCATGCGTGTGTGCATGTAAGTGTGAATTTGTTTGCATGCGCGCGCGCGCGTGTATGAATGTGTCTGTGTGCGTGTTTTTTCTATCAGACGATTGATGAAAATTAATTTTCAACAGAGAGATTCAATAATGTTCTAATTCAATGTCCTTATATATATATATATATATATATATATAAAAAAGAAGTATCTGACCCCCCAAAAAAGAGCCTTAATTTACCGAGACAAATTAGAAAATTTTAGAACAAAAATCGGCATGTCCATTACGAGAGAAGGAATTAACTTTGTTAACGTTAGAAGTTAAATAAATAGGCCATACTAACTTATTTATTTATTTTTGTAAAAAAAAAAAAAAACATACGTTTTTCTTTGAGTTTTTTCTTTCTCACTCGTTTCAGTATTGAGACTACGGCCATGCTGGGGCACCACTTCATAAACGAAGTAGAAACATTTCCCTTATAACAACCTTGGTTCCAAAATAAGGAACCTTGAACCCGTAGTTCTTGGTTGTGTAATAAGT